>NW_020825667.1:0-70594 GCF_003286085.1 Drosophila persimilis
ATATAGTTGCGGAGGTTCCACTTTTTTGGGGCTATATTGCCATATTGGTGCTTATTCCCAAAATATGCGATCCTGCCACATTTCCTGGAGCGTGGATGCTATATAGGTGCGGTGATTCAATATACATGCAAGTGCTGTATAGGGACGGATTCTATATAAGTGCAGGTGCCATACAGTTGCGGAGGTTCCACTTTTTTGGGGCTATATTGCCATATTGGTGCTTCTGCCCAAAATATGCGATCCTGCCACATTACCTGGAGCGTGGATGCTATATAGGTGCGGTGCCCAAGATGTGCGATCCTGCCATATTTCCTGGAGCGTGTGGGCTATATAGGTGCGGTGGTTCAGTATACATGCCAGTGCTGGATAGGGAAGGGTTCTATATAAGTGCAGGTGCCATATAGTTGCGGAGGTTCCACTTTTTTATGGGCTAGAGTGCCATATTGGTGCTAGTGCCCAAGATGTGCGATCCTGCCACATTTCCTGGAGCGATGGGGGCTATATAGGTGCGGTGGTTCAGTATACATGCCAGTGCTGGATAGGGAAGGGTTCTATATAAGTGCAGGTGCCATATAGTTGCGGAGGTTCCACTTTTTGGGGCTATATGGCATATTGGTGCTTATGCCCAAAATATGCGATCCTGCCACATTTCCTGGAGCGTGGATGCTATATAGGTGCGGTGGTTCAGTATACATGCCAGTGCTGGATAGGGAAGGGTTCTTTATAAGTGCAGGTGCCATATAGTTGCGGAGGTTCCACTTTTTTGGGGCTATATTGCCATATTGGTGCTTATGCCCAAAATATGCGATCCTGCCACATTTCCTAGAGCGTGGGTTCCAGATCGTTGCGGTGATTCAATTTACATGCAAGTGCTGTATAGGGAAGGTTTCTATATAAGTGCAGGTGTCATATAATTCGGAGGCTAAACTTTTTTAGGGCTATATTGCCATATTGGTGCTTATGCCCAAAATATGCGATCCTGCCAAATTTCCTAGAGCGTGGGTGCTATATAGGTGCGGTGGTTCAGTATACATGCCAGTGCTGGATAGTGAAGGGTTAGATATAAGTGCAGGTGCCATATAGTTGCGGAGGTTCCACTTTTTTAAGGCTAGAGTGCCATATTGTTGCTAGTGCCCAAGAAGTGCGATCCTGCCACATTTCCTGGAGCGTGGGTGCTATATAGGTGCGGTGGTTCAGTATACATGCCAGTGCGGATAGGGAGGTGTTCTATATAAGTGCAGGTGCCATATAGTTGCGGAGGTTCCACTTTTTTGGGGCTATATTGCCATATTGGTGCTTATGCCCAAAATATGCGATCCTGCCACATTTCCTGGAGCGTGGATGCTATATAGGTGCGGTGGTTCAGTATACATGCCAGTGCTGGATAGGGAAGGGTTCTATATAAGTGCAGGTGCCATATAGTTGCGGAGTTCCACTTTTTTGAGGCTAGAGTGCCGTATTGTTGCTAGTGCCCAAGATGTGCGATCTTGCCACATTTCCTGGAGCGTGGGTGATATATAGGTGCGGTGGATTCAATATACATGCCAGTGCTGGATAGGGAAGGGTTCTATATAAGTGCAGGTGCCATATAGTTGCGGAGGTTCCACTTTTTTGGGGCTATATTGCCATATTGGTGCTTATGCCCAAAATATGCGATCCTGCCACATTTCCTGGAGCGTGGATGCTATATAGGTGCGGTGGTTCAGTATACATGCCAGTGCTGGATAGGGAAGGGTTCTATATAAGTGCAGGTGCCATATAGTTGCGGAGGTTCCACTTTTTTGGGGCTATATTGCCATATTGGTGCTTATGCCCAAAATATGCGATCCTGCCACATTTCCTGGAGCGTGGATGCTATATAGGTGCGGTGGTTCAGTATACATGCCAGTGCTGGATAGGGAAGGGTTCTATATAAGTGCAGGTGCCATATAGTTGCGGAGGTTCCACTTTTTTGGGGCTATATTGCCATATTGGTGCTTATGCCCAAAATATGCGATCCTGCCACATTTCCTGGAGCGTGGGATGCTATATAGGTGCGGTGGTTCAATATACATGCCAGTGCTGGATAGGGAAGGGTTCTATATAAGTGCAGGTGCCATATAGTTGCGGAGGTTCCACTTTTTTGGGGCTATATTGCCATATTGGTGCTTATGCCCAAGATGTGCGATCCTGCCACATTTCCTGGAGCGTGGGTGCTATATAGGTGCGGTGGTTCAGTATACATGCCAGTGCTGGATAGGGAAGGGTTCTATATAAGTGCAGGTGCCATATAGTTGCGGAGGTTCCACTTTTTTGGGGCTATATTGCCATATTGGTGCTATGCCCAAGATGTGCGATCCTGCCACATTTCCTGGAGCGTGGATGCTATATAGGTGCGGTGGTTCAGTATACATGCCAGTGCTGGATAGGGAAGGGTTCTATATAAGTGCAAGGTGCCATATAGTTGCGGAGGTTCCAATTTTTGGGGCTAGAGTGCCATATTGTTGCTAGTGCCCAAGAAGTGAGATCCTGCCACATTTCCTGGAGCGTGGGTGCTATATAGGTGCGGTGGTTCAGTATACATGCCAGTGCTGGATAGGGAAGGGTTCTATATAAGTGCAGGTGCCATATAGTTGCGGAGGTTCCACTTTTTATGGGCTAGAGTGCCATATTGGTGCTAGTGCCCAAAATATGCGATCCTGCCAAATTTCCTAGAGCGTGGGTGCTATATAGGTGCGGTGGTTCAGTATACATGCCAGTGCTGGATAGTGAAGGGTTAGATATAAGTGCAGGTGCCATATAGTTGCGGAGGTTCCACTTTTTTAGGGCTAGAGTGCCATATTGTTGCTAGTGCCCAAGAAGTGCGATCCTGCCACATTTCCTGGAGCGTGGGTGCTATATAGGTGCGGTGGTTCAGTATACATGCCAGTGCCGGATAGGGAGGTGTTCTATATAAGTGCAGGTGCCATATAGTTGCGGAGGTTCCACTTTTTTGGGGCTATATTGCCATATTGGTGCTTATGCCCAAAATATGCGATCCTGCCACATTTCCTGGAGCGTGGATGCTATATAGGTGCGGTGGTTCAGTATACATGCCAGTGCTGGATAGGGAAGGGTTCTATATAAGTGCAGGTGCCATATAGTTGCGGAGGTTCCACTTTTTTGAGGCTAGAGTGCCATATTGGTTGCTAGTGCCCAAGATGTGCGATCTTGCCACATTTCCTGGAGCGTGGGTGATATATAGGTGCGGTGGATTCAATATACATGCCAGTGCTGGATAGGGAAGGGTTCTATATAAGTGCAGGTGCCATATAGTTGCGGAGGTTCCACTTTTTTGGGGCTATATTGCCATATTGGTGCTTATGCCCAAAATATGCGATCCTGCCACATTTCCTGGAGCGTGGATGCTATATAGGTGCGGTGGTTCAGTATACATGCCAGTGCTGGATAGGGAAGGGTTCTATATAAGTGCAGGTGCCATATAGTTGCGGAGGTTCCACTTTTTTGGGGCTATATTGCCATATTGGTGCTTATGCCCAAAATATGCGATCCTGCCACATTTCCTGGAGCGTGGATGCTATATAGGTGCGGTGGTTCAGTATACATGCCAGTGCTGGATAGGGAAGGGTTCTATATAAGTGCAGGTGCCATATAGTTGCGGAGGTTCCACTTTTTTGGGGCTATATTGCCATATTGGTGCTTATGCCCAAAATATGCGATCCTGCCACATTTCCTGGAGCGTGGATGCTATATAGGTGCGGTGGTTCAGTATACATGCCAGTGCTGGATAGGGAAGGGTTCTATATAAGTGCAGGTGCCATATAGTTGCGGAGGTTCCACTTTTTTGGGGCTATATTGCCATATTGGTGCTTATGCCCAAGATGTGCGATCCTGCCACATTTCCTGGAGCGTGGGTGCTATATAGGTGCGGTGGTTCAGTATACATGCCAGTGCTGGATAGGGAAGGGTTCTATATAAGTGCAGGTGCCATATAGTTGCGGAGGTTCCACTTTTTTGGGGCTATATTGCCATATTGGTGCTTATGCCCAAGATGTGCGATCCTGCCACATTTCCTGGAGCGTGGGTGCTATATAGGTGCGGTGGTTCAGTATACATGCCAGTGCTGGATAGGGAAGGGTTCTATATAAGTGCAGGTGCCATATAGTTGCGGAGGTTCCACTTTTTATGGGCTAGAGTGCCATATTGGTGCTAGTGCCCAAGATGTGCGATCCTGCCACATTTCCTGGAGCGTGGGTGCTATATAGGTGCGGTGGTTCAGTATACATGCCAGTGCTGGATAGGGAAGGGTTCTATATAAGTGCAGGTGCCATATAGTTGCGGAGGTTCCACTTTTTTGGGGCTATATTGCCATATTGGTGCTTATGCCCAAAATATGCGATCCTGCCACATTTCCTGGAGCGTGGATGCTATATAGGTGCGGTGGTTCAGTATACATGCCAGTGCTGGATAGGGAAGGGTTCTATATAAGTGCAGGTGCCATATAGTTGCGGAGGTTCCACTTTTTTGGGGCTATATTGCCATATTGGTGCTTATGCCCAAAATATGCGATCCTGCCACATTTCCTAGAGCGTGGGTTCCAGATCGTTGCGGTGATTCAATTTACATGCAAGTGCTGTATAGGGAAGGTTTCTATATAAGTGCAGGTGTCATATAATTTCGGAGGCTCCACTTTTTTAGGGCTATATTGCCATATTGGTGCTTATGCCCAAAATATGCGATCCTGCAAATTTCCTAGAGCGTGGATGCTATATAGGTGCGGTGGTTCAGTATACATGCCAGTGCTGGATAGGGAAGGGTTCTATATAAGTGCAGGTGCCATATAGTTGCGGAGTTCCACTTTTTTGGGGCTAGAGTGCCATATTGTTGCTAGTGCCCAAGAAGTGCGATCCTGCCACATTTCCTGGAGCGTGGATGCTATATAGGTGCGGTGGTTCAGTATACATGCCAGTGCTGGATAGGGAAGGGTTCTATATAAGTGCAGGTGCCATATAGTTGCGGAGGTTCCACTTTTTTGGGGCTATATTGCCATATTGGTGCTTATGCCCAAAATATGCGATCCTGCCACATTTCCTGGAGCGTGGGTGCTATATAGGTGCGGTGATTCAAGTATACATGCAAGTGCTGGATAGGGAAGGGTTCTATATAAGTGCAGGTGCCATATAGTTGCGGAGGTTCCACTTTTTTAGGGCTATATTGCCATATTGGTGCTTATGCCCAAAATATGCGATCCTGCCACATTTCCTGGAGCGTGGGTGCTATATAGGTGCGGTGGTTCAGTATACATGCCAGTGCTGGATAGGGAAGGGTTCTATATAAGTGCAGGTGCCATATAGTTGCGGAGGTTCCACTTTTTTGGGGCTAGAGTGCCATATTGGTGCTTAGTGCCCAAGATAGTGCGATCCTGCCACATTTCCTGGAGCGTGGGATGCTATATAGGTGCGGTGGTTCAGTATACATGCCAGTGCTGGATAGGGAAGGGTTCTATATAAGTGCAGGTGCCATATAGTTGCGGAGGTTCCACTTTTTTATGGGCTAGAGTGCCATATTGGTGCTAGTGCCCAAGATGTGCGATCCTGCCACATTTCCTGGAGCGTGGGGGCTATATAGGTGCGGTGGTTCAGTATACATGCCAGTGCTGGATAGGGAAGGGTTCTATATAAGTGCAGGTGCCATATAGTTGCGGAGGTTCCACTTTTTTGGGGCTATATTGCCATATTGGTGCTTATGCCCAAAATATGCGATCCTGCCACATTTCCTGGAGCGTGGATGCTATATAGGTGCGGTGGTTCAGTATACATGCCAGTGCTGGATAGGGAAGGGTTCTATATAAGTGCAGGTGCCATATAGTTGCGGAGGTTCCACTTTTTTGGGGCTAGAGTGCCATATTGGTGCTAGTGCCCAAGAATGTGCGATCCTGCCACATTTCCTGGAGCGTGGGTGCTATATAGGTGCGGTGGTTCAGTATACATGCCAGTGCTGGATAGGGAAGGGTTCTATATAAGTGCAGGTGCCATATAGTTGCGGAGGTTCCACTTTTTTGGGGCTATAGTGCCATATTGGTGCTAGTGCCCAAGATGTGCGATCCTGCCACATTTCCTGGAGCGTGGGTGCTATATAGGTGCGGTGGTTCAGTATACATGCCAGTGCTGGATAGGGAAGGGTTCTATATAAGTGCAGGTGCCATATAGTTGCGGAGGTTCCACTTTTTTGAGGGCTAGAGTGCCATATTGGTGCTAGTGCCCAAGATAGTGCGATCCTGCCACATTTCCTGGAGCGTGGGTGCTATATAGGTGCGGTGGTTCAGTATACATGCCAGTGCTGGATAGGGAAGGGTTCTATATAAGTGCAGGTGCCATATAGTTGCGGAGGTTCCACTTTTTTGAGGGCTATAGTGCCATATTGGTGCTAGTGCCCAAGATGTGCGATCCTGCCACATTTCCTGGAGCGTGGGTGCTATATAGGTGCGGTGGTTCAGTATACATGCCAGTGCTGGATAGGGAAGGGTTCTATATAAGTGCAGGTGCCATATAGTTGCGGAGGTTCCACTTTTTTGGGGCTATATTGCCATATTGGTGCTTATGCCCAAAATATGCGATCCTGCCACATTTCCTGGAGCGTGGATGCTATATAGGTGCGGTGGTTCAGTATACATGCCAGTGCTGGATAGGGAAGGGTTCTATATAAGTGCAGGTGCCATATAGTTGCGGAGGTTCCACTTTTTTGGGGCTATATTGCCATATTGGTGCTTATGCCCAAAATATGCGATCCTGCCACATTTCCTGGAGCGTGGATGCTATATAGGTGCGGTGGTTCAGTATACATGCCAGTGCTGGATAGGGAAGGGTTCTATATAAGTGCAGGTGCCATATAGTTGCGGAGGTTCCACTTTTTTGGGGCTATATTGCCATATTGGTGCTTATGCCCAAAATATGCGATCCTGCCACATTTCCTGGAGCGTGGATGCTATATAGGTGCGGTGGTTCAGTATACATGCCAGTGCTGGATAGGGAAGGGTTCTATATAAGTGCAGGTGCCATATAGTTGCGGAGGTTCCACTTTTTTGGGGCTATATTGCCATATTGGTGCTTATGCCCAAGATGTGCGATCCTGCCACATTTCCTGGAGCGTGGGTGCTATATAGGTGCGGTGGTTCAGTATACATGCCAGTGCTGGATAGGGAAGGGTTCTATATAAGTGCAGGTGCCATATAGTTGCGGAGGTTCCACTTTTTTGGGGCTATATTGCCATATTGGTGCTTATGCCCAAGATGTGCGATCCTGCCACATTTCCTGGAGCGTGGATGCTATATAGGTGCGGTGGTTCAGTATACATGCCAGTGCTGGATAGGGAAGGGTTCTATATAAGTGCAGGTGCCATATAGTTGCGGAGGTTCCACTTTTTTGGGGCTATAGTGCCATATTGGTGCTAGTGCCCAAGATGTGCGATCCTGCCACATTTCCTGGAGCGTGGGTGCTATATAGGTGCGGTGGTTCAGTATACATGCCAGTGCTGGATAGGGAAGGGTTCTATATAAGTGCAGGTGCCATATAGTTGCGGAGGTTCCACTTTTTTGGGCTATATTGCCATATTGGTGCTTATGCCCAAAATATGCGATCCTGCCACATTTCCTGGAGCGTGGGATGCTATATAGGTGCGGTGGTTCAGTATACATGCCAGTGCTGGATAGGGAAGGGTTCTATATAAGTGCAGGTGCCATATAGTTGCGGAGGTTCCACTTTTTTGGGGCTATATTGCCATATTGGTGCTTATGCCCAAGATAGTGCGATCCTGCCACATTTCCTGGAGCGTGGGTGCTATATAGGTGCGGTGGTTCAGTATACATGCCAGTGCTGGATAGGGAAGGGTTCTATATAAGTGCAGGTGCCATATAGTTGCGGAGGTTCCACTTTTTTGGGGCTATATTGCCATATTGGTGCTTATGCCCAAATATGCGATCCTGCCACATTTCCTGGAGCGTGGGATGCTATATAGGTGCGGTGGTTCAGTATACATGCCAGTGCTGGATAGGGAAGGGTTCTATATAAGTGCAGGTGCCATATAGTTGCGGAGGTTCCACTTTTTTGGGGCTAGAGTGCCATATTGGTGCTAGTGCCCAAGATGTGCGATCCTGCCACATTTCCTGGAGCGTGGGTGCTATATAGGTGCGGTGGTTCAGTATACATGCCAGTGCTGGATAGGGAGGTGTTCTATATAAGTGCAGGTGCCATATAGTTGCGGAGGTTCCACTTTTTTGGGGCTATATTGCCATATTGGTGCTTATGCCCAAAATATGCGATCCTGCCACATTTCCTGGAGCGTGGGTGCTATATAGGTGCGGTGGTTCAGTATACATGCCAGTGCTGGATAGGGAAGGGTTCTATATAAGTGCAGGTGCCATATAGTTGCGGAGTTCCACTTTTTTGAGGCTAGAGTGCCGTATTGTTGCTAGTGCCCAAGATGTGCGATCTTGCCACATTTCCTGGAGCGTGGGTGATATATAGGTGCGGTGATTCAATATACATGCAAGTGCTGTATAGGGACGGGTTCTATATAAGTGCAGGTGCCATATAGTTGCGGAGGTTCCACTTTTTTGGGGCTATATTGCCATATTGGTGCTTATGCCCAAAATATGCGATCCTGCCACATTTCCTGGAGCGTGGATGCTATATAGGTGCGGTGGTTCAGTATACATGCCAGTGCTGGATAGGGAAGGGTTCTATATAAGTGCAGGTGCCATATAGTTGCGGAGGTTCCACTTTTTATGGGCTAGAGTGCCATATTGGTGCTAGTGCCCAAGATGTGCGATCCTGCCACATTTCCTGGAGCGTGGGTGCTATATAGGTGCGGTGGTTCAGTATACATGCCAGTGCTGGATAGGGAAGGGTTCTATATAAGTGCAGGTGCCATATAGTTGCGGAGGTTCCACTTTTTATGGGCTAGAGTGCCATATTGGTGCTAGTGCCCAAGATGTGCGATCCTGCCACATTTCCTGGAGCGTGGGTGCTATATAGGTGCGGTGGTTCAGTATACATGCCAGTGCTGGATAGGGAAGGGTTCTATATAAGTGCAGGTGCCATATAGTTGCGGAGGTTCCACTTTTTTGGGGCTATATTGCCATATTGGTGCTTATGCCCAAAATATGCGATCCTGCCACATTTCCTGGAGCGTGGATGCTATATAGGTGCGGTGGTTCAGTATACATGCCAGTGCTGGATAGGGAAGGGTTCTATATAAGTGCAGGTGCCATATAGTTGCGGAGGTTCCACTTTTTTGGGGCTATATTGCCATATTGGTGCTTATGCCCAAAATATGCGATCCTGCCACATTTCCTGGAGCGTGGGTGCTATATAGGTGCGGTGATTCAATATACATGCCAGTGCTGTATAGGGAAGGGTTCTATATAAGTGCAGGTGCCATATAGTTGCGGAGGTTCCACTTTTTTAGGGCTATATTGCCATATTGGTGCTTATGCCCAAAATATGCGATCCTGCCACATTTCCTAGGAGCGTGGGTGCTATATAGGTGCGGTGGTTCAGTATACATGCCAGTGCTGGATAGGGAAGGGTTCTATATAAGTGCAGGTGCCATATAGTTGCGGAGGTTCCACTTTTTTGAGGCTATATTGCCATATTGGTGCTTATGCCCAAAATATGCGATCCTGCCACATTTCCTGGAGCGTGGATGCTATATAGGTGCGGTGGTTCAGTATACATGCCAGTGCTGGATAGGGAAGGGTTCTATATAAGTGCAGGTGCCATATAGTTGCGGAGTTCCACTTTTTTGAGGCTAGAGTGCCGTATTGTTGCTAGTGCCCAAGATGTGCGATCTTGCCACATTTCCTGGAGCGTGGGTGATATATAGGTGCGGTGATTCAATATACATGCAAGTGCTGTATAGGGACGGGTTCTATATAAGTGCAGGTGCCATATAGTTGCGGAGGTTCCACTTTTTTGGGGCTATATTGCCATATTGGTGCTTATGCCCAAAATATGCGATCCTGCCACATTTCCTGGAGCGTGGATGCTATATAGGTGCGGTGGTTCAGTATACATGCCAGTGCTGGATAGGGAAGGGTTCTATATAAGTGCAGGTGCCATATAGTTGCGGAGGTTCCACTTTTTATGGGCTAGAGTGCCATATTGGTGCTAGTGCCCAAGATGTGCGATCCTGCCACATTTCCTGGAGCGTGGGGGCTATATAGGTGCGGTGGTTCAGTATACATGCCAGTGCTGGATAGGGAAGGGTTCTATATAAGTGCAGGTGCCATATAGTTGCGGAGGTTCCTACTTTTTTGGGGCTATATTGCCATATTGGTGCTTATGCCCAAAATATGCGATCCTGCCACATTTCCTGGAGCGTGGATGCTATATAGGTGCGGTGGTTCAGTATACATGCCAGTGCTGGATAGGGAAGGGTTCTATATAAGTGCAGGTGCCATATAGTTGCGGAGGTTCCACTTTTTTGGGGCTATATTGCCATATTGGTGCTTATGCCCAAAATATGCGATCCTGCCACATTTCCTGGAGCGTGGATGCTATATAGGTGCGGTGGTTCAGTATACATGCCAGTGCTGGATAGGGAAGGGTTCTATATAAGTGCAGGTGCCATATAGTTGCGGAGGTTCCACTTTTTTGGGGCTATATTGCCATATTGGTGCTTATGCCCAAAATATGCGATCCTGCCACATTTCCTGGAGCGTGGATGCTATATAGGTGCGGTGGTTCAGTATACATGCCAGTGCTGGATAGGGAAGGGTTCTATATAAGTGCAGAAGCCATATAGTTGCGGAGGTTCCACTTTTTTGGGGCTATATATCCATATTGGTTCTTATGCCCAAGATGTGCGATCCTGCCACATTTCCTGGAGCGTGGGTGCTATATAGGTGCGGTGGTTCAGTATACATGCCAGTGCTGGATAGGGAAGGGTTCTATATAAGTGCAGGTGCCATATAGTTGCGGAAGGTTCCACTTTTTTGGGGCTATATTGCCATATTGGTGCTTATGCCCAAAATATGCGATCCTGCCACATTTCCTGGAGCGTGGATGCTATATAGGTGCGGTGGTTCAGTATACATGCCAGTGCTGGATAGGGAAGGGTTCTATATAAGTGCAGGAAGCCATATAGTTGCGGAGGTTCCACTTTTTTGGGGCTATATATGCCATATTGGTTCTTATGCCCAAGATGTGCGATCCTGCCACATTTCCTGGAGCGTGGGTGCTATATAGGTGCTGGTGGTTCAGTATACATGCCAGTGCTGGATAGGGAAGGGTTCTATATAAGTGCAGGTGCCATATAGTTGCGGAGGTTCCACTTTTTTGGGGCTATATTGCCATATTGGTGCTTATGCCCAAGATGTGCGATCCTGCAACATTTCCTGGAGCGTGGATGCTATATAGGTGCGGTGGTTCAGTATACATGCCAGTGCTGGATAGGGAAGGGTTCTATATAACTGCAGGTGCCATATAGTTGCGGAGGTTCCACTTTTTTGAGGCTAGAGTGCCGTATTGTTGCTAGTGCCCAAGATGTGCGATCTTGCCACATTTCCTGGAGCGTGGGTGATATATAGGTGCGGTGATTCAATATACATGCAAGTGCTGTATAGGGACGGGTTCTATATAAGTGCAGGTGCCATATAGTTGCGGAGGTTCCACTTTTTTGGGGCTATATTGCCATATTGGTGCTTATGCCCAAGATGTGCGATCCTGCCACATTTCCTGGAGCGTGGGTGCTATATAGGTGCGGTGGTTCAGTATACATGCCAGTGCTGGATAGGGAAGGGTTCTATGTAAGTGCAGGTGCCATATAGTTGCGGAGGTTCCACTTTTTTGGGGCTATATTGCCATATTGGTGCTTATGCCCAAGATGTGCGATCCTGCCACATTTCCTGGAGCGTGGATGCTATATAGGTGCGGTGGTTCAGTATACATGCCAGTGCTGGATAGGGAAGGGTTCTATATAAGTGCAGGTGCCATATAGTTGCGGAGGTTCCACTTTTTTATGGGCTAGAGTGCCATATTGGTGCTAGTGCTCAAGATGTGCGATCCTGCCACATTTCCTAGAGCGTGGGGGCTATATAGTTGCGGTGGTTCAGTATACATGCCAGTGCTGGATAAGGAAGGGTTCTATATAAGTGCAGGTGCCATATAGTTGCGGAGGTTCCACTTTTTTATGGGCTAGATTGCCATATTGGTGCTAGTGCCCAAGATGTGCGATCCTGCCACATTTCCTGGAGCGTGGGTGCTATATAGGTGCGGTGGTTCAGTATACATGCCAGTGCTGGATAGGGAAGGGTTCTATGTAAGTGCAGGTGCCATATAGTTGCGGAGGTTCCACTTTTTTGGGGCTATATTGCCATATTGGTGCTTATGCCCAAGATGTGCGATCCTGCCACATTTCCTGGAGCGTGGATGCTATATAGGTGCGGTGGTTCAGTATACATGCCAGTGCTGGATAGGGAAGGGTTCTATATAAGTGCAGAAGCCATATAGTTGCGGAGGTTCCACTTTTTTGGGGCTATATTGCCATATTGGTGCTTATGCCCAAGATGTGCGATCCTGCCACATTTCCTGGAGCGTGGGTGCTATATAGGTGCGGTGGTTCAGTATACATGCCAGTGCTGGATAGGGAAGGGTTCTATGTAAGTGCAGGTGCCATATAGTTGCGGAGGTTCCACTTTTTTGGGGCTATATTGCCATATTGGTGCTTATGCCCAAGATGTGCGATCCTGCCACATTTCCTGGAGCGTGGATGCTATATAGGTGCGGTGGTTCAGTATACATGCCAGTGCTGGATAGGGAAGGGTTCTATATAAGTGCAGGTGCCATATAGTTGCGGAGGTTCCACTTTTTATGGGCTAGAGTGCCATATTGGTGCTAGTGCTCAAGATGTGCGATCCTGCCACATTTCCTAGAGCGTGGGGGCTATATAGTTGCGGTGGTTCAGTATACATGCCAGTGCTGGATAAGAAGGGTTCTATATAAGTGCAGGTGCCATATAGTTGCGGAGGTTCCACTTTTTTATGGGCTAGATTGCCATATTGGTGCTAGTGCCCAAGATGTGCGATCCTGCCACATTTCCTGGAGCGTGGGGGCTATATAGGTGCGGTGGTTCAGTATACATGCCAGTTCTGGATAGGGAAGGGTTCTATATAAGTGCAGGTGCCATATAGTTGCGGAGGTTCCACTTTTTTGGGGCTATATTGACATTTTGGTGCTTATGCCCAAGATGTGCGATCCTGCCACATTTCCTGGAGCGTGGATGCTATATAGGTGCGGTGGTTCAGTATACATGCCAGTGCTGTATAGGGAAGGGTTCTATATAAGTGCAGGTGTATAATGTTACGGCTACGGGCTGGTTAAATCTTTTTGGCAATGCAGCCTCAGCAGGAAAGGGAATCGGGGTTAGTGCACTATACTGCGCTCTGGGCTCAGCTCGCCGGATGGGGTCGGGGTCTTTCCTATCCCTATACATCCTTGTTCTCGCCATATTATAAAAATTTAAGTGCACTTACACAGAATCTACTTTGATCAAAACACAAGAAAAAAAACACATGTAATCAATCCCCGGTCGGCATAGATGGCAAGAAGGAATCCGGTAGTCGCGTATTTAATTTAGTGATCCTAGGTGTAGGAGATCGCTAGTTCCTCTATACCCTCCCTACCTTCGGCAATGCGTGGAACGATGTTGGCATGGCCCTTAACGTAACTACCGCGGCATTATTACACTCTCCACCACCAGATTATGTCCCGGAGTGATCGACAGGGATCGTAATCGAAAAGAAAAGAAGGACAGTGAATTAGCGGGTTTGAATATCCTTTACGTGATATACTCCCATTTTATTTCCTTTCTCGTTCGATAATTCGTAATAAACAGGACCTAGCTTTTTCGTTACTGTGGCGGTCACAAACACCTGCGCTAATTTATGGCTGAATTGCGTTCAATTAAATCCAGATATTCCAACGAAGTGAAATGCTCGGACTCTAAATCGATGATCGGCCCTAGATCGATAAACTCATCTACTGACAATTCATTTTGCCTGGACAGAGTGTCAGCAATAACATTTTGTGAACCCTTCCGGTGTTCAATGCGGAAATCAAAACCCTGTAACTGTATAGCCCATCGCGCGAGCCTTCCAGACAAATCCTTTTGTCGCATCAACCACTGCAATGCTGCATGGTCAGTTATTACTAAGAATTCCTGGCCTTCTATGTAAGCTCGAAATTTCTTAATTCCCTTAATAACTGCTAGACATTCTAGTTCTGTAACGGAATAATTCCGTTGAGCTTTGGATAACTTAACCGACATGTATCCAATTGGCATTTCGAAGCCTTCTTCATTCTCTTGCGCTAGGACGCACCCGAGACCAAAAGAACTAGAATCACACAATAAGATGAATTTCTTAGAAAAATCAGGAGTTCTGAGGATTGGAGCTGATGTTAATCTTCGTTTCAATTCTTCAAAAGCATTGGTTGCGGTTTCATTCCATATTAAGGAAGTATTCTGTTTCTTAAGCATCTCGGTCAATGGATAGCTCACGGAGGCATAATTCTCGACGAAACGTCGATACCATCCGGATAACCCGAGAAACCGTCGTAACTGCTTTACCGTTGTTGGAATTGGGAAGTCGTTGATTGCCTGAATCTTAAATGGATCAGTCTTGATCTGACCATCCGAAATTATGAAACCGAGATATTTAATCTCTCTCATGCAGAACTTAGATTTTCGAACGTTGATAGTAATATTCGCTTTTCTTAAGCATAGTGCGATTTCTTTTTTTTTTTTTTTTTTTCTTATATTGGACGTTGACATGCAATGACTGCATCTAACAAGAGGCGATGCAATTACTGCACCGTCAAGTGGCCCGTGTGACACCAGCAGAAGGCTGTTACGCGCGGATCCCAGGCAAAACGCAGCCCTCCTCCCGCCCAACCGACCGAGGGGCGCTGCCGCATGACGCGCGGTGCGTAGCCGAACCAAACGCGAGCATGCAAGAAAGATAGATATTAGACTAACCTTCGAGGAAAATTAGCACTAAACTTATTAAGAAATTAAGCATGCAATAAAATACAAAATACAAATACCACTACAATTACTAATTACTAGAGAGGTGTGTAAGGATTAGTAATTTAATAAGAGGAAGAGAATTAGTGGAGGATATAATATGGTAGAGGGAATTATAGTCCGAGCATAAGACCCTAAACGGTTCATGCAAGGAATAATTCGATCTACAAAGTGGAAGGAACAACGGTATAAAGTTTCTAGTCAGTCTAATAGGAATCGTGAAGTTTATGCGGCTCAACAGATCAGGGCTGTCTATGTCACCCCTGATCAAGTTGTGCATAAATATCACACCAAGCATTTTTCTACGGTTAACTAAGGATGGGAGGTTTACTAATAATAGTCTACTAGAGTAAGATGGGAGTCTTACACCTGCATCCCAGTTAAGGCCCCGCAGAGCAAAGAGTAAAAAGTTTTTCTGTACTGATTCTATACGGTCCTGGTGTACTTTGTACTGAGGGCACCATACACAGGAGCCGTATTCTAAGATCGGACGAACAAGCGAGGTATAGAGAGTCTTTGTTATATAGGGGTCGTCAAATTCCTTTGACCACCTCTTTATAAACCCAAGCACGCCCATGGCCTTATTTACCATGGTAGAAATGTGTTCGGAAAACTTTAACTTGGGATCTAACATAACACCCAGATCATCCACCAGGGTAATTCTCTCAAGAGAACCCCCAAATAGGGTGTAGGGAGCCAACAAAGGGTTAGAACGATGAAATGTCATAACTTTGCATTTCGAGGCATTAAGGTGTAACAAGTTTGCACAACACCATGACTGAAAGCTATTGAGATCGGATTGCAAGCGAGAATGAAATGAAATGTCCTTGTACTGGACACAGAGTTTAACATCATCCGCATACATAAGTACTCGAGAGTATGTTATTACTGAAGGCAAGTCATTAATAAAGAGTGTGAAGAGTAAGGGGCCTAGATGGCTGCCCTGTGGTACTCCCGAAGAAACCTTTACTGGTAAAGAGAGGGAGTTTTTGAAGAGGACTCTTTGAGACCTAGAACAAAGATAGCTAGAAATCCATCTCAGGAGGTTGGGCGGAAACCCTAAAAGGTCAAGTTTATGTGCTAAAAGGGAATGGTTTACAGAGTCGAATGCTTTACTAAAGTCGGTGTAAATAACATCCGTCTGTAAGTTACCTTGAAAGCCTTTAATAATGAAAGAGGTAAACTCTAACAAGTTCGTGGTGGTTGATCGCCGCCTTATAAATCCATGCTGAGTTGGAGATATAAGTGACTTGCAGAGATGTTGCAAGTGCGGAGTTAAAACCTTCTCAAACAATTTGGGAATAGCGGATAACTTTGCTATACCTCTATAATTTTTTACATCAGACTTACTACCTTTTTTATGGAGAGGAATTATAAACGATTCCTTCCAGATTGGGGGGAAGCAAGATGAATCAATGGACATGGTGAATAGTTTAAGCAATGGTCCACACAGAGCCTCGGCGCAGTACCTGAGTACACAACCTGGAACCCCGTCTGGACCCGGTGAAAACACCGGCTTAACTAGTCGAAGATCTTGAAGTAGGGAATACTCATTTAACAAGGGACTGAAAATGCCGTTCGACCTCGGTAATCCGTATGGGTACGGTTGACCAGAGTAGCGTTCCTCAGAATAGGTAGTTTGGAAAAACTGGGCAAAAAGATCGGCAATTGCCTGATCATTATTTGCCGACGTATTACAAAATGATAGCGAGGATGGGTGTGCGGACGTTCTACGCTTACTGTTTACGAAGCAGTAAAACTGTTTAGGGTCCTGAGAAAAACGTATCCTGCAACGAGATAGGTAGTTCTTATAGCATTGAGCATTAAGAACTGAAAAGAATCAAAAGAATCAAGTGCGAATCAAAGTCATCCGATAGAACAAGCAAGTCATCGAGATATACAAAAACTCGATTCCGTAAATGTGGGGGTATGACATGGTCCATTAAGCGGCTTAAGGTCTGAGGTGCATTTGTCAGACCAAATGGCATGACCTTATATTGGTACAGTGGACGATTCGGAACGGTAAACGCAGTATACGGTCGTGATGGCTCGTCCAATGGTATTTGCCAGAAAGCATGTTTCATATCAAGACCAGTTATATACCGCGCTGGAGGTAAGCGGCTTAAGATCCCGTCAATATGTGGTAAGGGGTAAGCATCCTTTCTCGTGTATTTATTGATCTCGCGAGAGTCTAAACACAACCGAACCTTATCACCTTTTTGAACAAGAACACAATTACTACTCCAAGGACTGCAAGAAGGTTCTATGATATCGAGAGCTAACATATTATCTACCTCAGAAAACATAAGTTTTTCGCGCGCAGGGGAGATTGGCCAGTGTCTTTGTTTAATCGCCTTAGCATCACCTACGTCGATCGAGTGCGAAATAATGCTGGTTCTGCCCAATCCGTCTCGTTCGTATGAAGGAAAAATTTCGACGACACCTTGCAGTCTCTCCTGCTCTTTACTAGAAAGTTTGTGTAGCTTGGGTGAGCTTTCCTCATCCTCCGTGGGACCTATATCTAACTCAGAGACACTTTCGCTCATGAGTCGATCAGTAAGTTTAAATTTCCTAAAAAAAGTCAATTCCTAAGTAAACCTCTTGGGTTAAGTTTGGTATGATGAAAAAATCTATACTTTCCGTGAGACTACGATATGTAATAGTCGCTGTGAAAATGCCCTCAACCGAGCATTTGGTTCCGCTGGCTGTTTTAACCCTTCCCGAACACTTACGTGATTTCGGATGGTTAAGGAGAGCACGGGCGGCATTGTTGCCAACGCAACTAACCGACGCTCCAGAATCTAACAAGGCGTTGTGAACCTTGTCTTCAATCGTGATGGGTGTGTACAGACGATTATCTCCCGTACTGAATATGGAAGCCATTAAGCATTGTCGAGTGCTAGCAACTGTTTTCCAAAATTTGCGTAATCGAAGGGTAGATCTTTTAGATTTTGTCGTAGTTGATATGGTACAAAGATCGCCAAATATCCTATTTCTAGCTTTCTTGTAAATTGACAGTCTTACATGTAAGGGTAAATATCTAGTTGGTAGTTTATCCAATAAAAATCCTGAGTCCATAGCGGTTTTAGCTAAACCCTCATCTATAGTCTGACTGATGCTTTCGCTATGTTTTGGTACGGATGTGCCTACAGGAGGTTCGTTGACACATCCCGCAGCCGGTTTTCCGAAGGATGGCACTTAGAGCAACGTGGCTTGTAAACATTCTTGGTTCCACAACCGTAACAAAATATGCTTCTAGGTTCCACACAATCATCCCATCTTTGCCCTATCGTATCACAATTCCAGCAGGACATCTTATTACGCATGATCGCTGATATTATTGGTTCAGGCTCCTCAAGGTGTTCCCTCTCCGGAGAGATCTCGGAGATGTTGCGCCGGTTTACAAAAGGCGTTTTGTAAGAAGGGTTTCGAAGTTCCGAATAAAATTGTTCGTGCTTTTTAACCTCTAAAAGTAATTTCTTTATCGAAGTGATATTCAAATGTAGTAACTCGTGATGAAGTGTACTTTTTGAATTGTCAATCAACAGCTTAACAAGGTCGCATTCTGGTAGGCTACGCTCGAGTCTATTCACCAACTCTTCTATACTGTTCTGATAGGAATCAAAAGGTTCATTTTCCCCTTGCTTTCGTTTCGCGATTCTACGCCATATGTCGACATCAGTGGCAGCATCGTCATATTTATCCCTAAATGCCAGACAAAAAGTCTCCCACGCGAACTCTTCATGTTTACGATGGAACTGCCAGAACCAATCACCTGCTTTTGCGGATAACAATAAGTGCAAATGATCGCAAACCAGCTGGAAATTGTTTCCCAGGGTCTGTGCCGTCAAGGAACGTACCCGGTAAATAAATTCTGTGGCCGATAGACCGTCCTTACTACCGTCAAACTTTACCTTCCAGTTTTGAATAACATGTCCTACCTTTTCTGGTGAAATTGAAACTGAAGAGCGATTGCTAGTATTCCTTAAGTCTGCCTCTTGGCTTGCTCTACTCCTAACGTCTGCTGGTACATGCTGATAATTCGAAGCCTGCTCCGCAAGTCCCGATCTCAATTGAAACGAACTCAGCTGATGGCTCAATGCTGTCTCTATATGGGCGGTTAGCTTCTCCAACAACGTCTTTTGTTGTGTGCCCATCATTGACCTTACCAAATTAACAATTTCACTCTTATCCATGGCGTAAGATGAATTCAGCGATTGGCTAGTTGGGTCTGTAGGGGTAGGATTTCCCTCCCTTTGCTTAGATCTCGTTACTATATTTGACTTGGGAATAGCGCCTCTGCCTCTACCTCGAAATCTACTTCCACTTGGCCCTGGCGCCTCGAGGGGAATTCCTTCAGTGTTCGAATCTCCTACCTCTGCAAGGTCCGCGTTATTTAATTCCGTCGCCAAATCAACATTTCCCCGAACTAACAATTCTGTAGTGCATAGTCCGCGACAGGTTGGACAACTCGGTGAACTCTTAAGCCAATCGGTCAAACAGGAATGGTGAAATTGATGTTGACACGGTGTCGTGGCAAACAATTGATCTTTCTCAAGTTTATCGTGGCAAATGCGACAATAGCCATGCTGATCTAATGCAGTTTCAAAGCTATTATCCTTACTGGTCATATTTCCTCTTAATTTTTTTTTTTCTTCAATGAATTTTATATTTTCTGTCTTTTCCACAAATGCCAATGCTACATCGATGTGTAACTCCTCTCTTCTGCCTCTATGATTATTGAATTAAATGGATATTAAAGGTTCCTATTAGACTATGTTTGATACTCGTCGGGAACTCAAAGTTCCTCTAAGACCCGCCATTCCAAGTACCGAACAAGTCATGTTCCTATAAAGTTGAAAGTGGTCGTGCGTCTGGTTGGGTCGATCAATACAAAATCCTGCATTGCAATCGCACATTCCACAGCTCAGATACACGGCACCAACATCTTTATTCTACTAAAATATATTCTTCAGACATCTATACAGTTCACGCCGTCATTTCTTGGTAGACCAATCCCTACTCAGTCGAATTGAAATCTCCATTCCAAAAGCTGACTACACGTCTACACGATATACCGAATTTTCTAATTAACAGGCTAATGGATGTATTAACAGAGCTTAACCGTGAAGCACGAAGGTTACTCCAACCGTTCGGTTGGAAATAATCGTATCTTTGCTACACTTTTACGATTATAACACGTCGTTTCGTCTTCGGGCCCCACGTTGGGCGCCATTTTATAATGTTACGGCTACGGGCTGGTTAAATCTTTTTGGCAATGCAGCCTCAGCAGGAAAGGGAATCGGGGTTAGTGCACTATACTGCGCTCTGGGCTCAGCTCGCCGGATGGGGTCGGGGTCTTTCCTATCCCTATACTTCCTTGTTCTCGCCATATTATAAAAATTTAAGTGCACTTACACAGAATCTACTTTGATCAAAACACAAGAAAAAAAACACATGTAATCAATCCCCGGTCGGCATAGATGGCAAGAAGGAATCCGGTAGTCGCGTATTTAATTTAGTGATCCTAGGTGTAGGAGATCGCTAGTTCCTCTATACCCTCCCTACCTTCGGCAATGCGTGGAACGATGTTGGCATGGCCCCTAACGCAACTACCGCGGCATTATTACAGGTGCCATATAGTTGCGGAGGTTCCACTGTTTTATGGGCTAGAGTGCCATATTGGTGCTAGTGCCCAAGATGTGCGATCCTGCCACATTTCCTGGAGCGTGGGGGCTATATAGGTGAGGTGGTTCAGTATACATGCCAGTGCTGGATAGGGAAGGGTTCCATATAAGTGCAGGTGCCATATAGTTGCGGAGGTTCCACTTTTTTGGGGCTATATTGCCATATTGGTGCTTATGCCCAAAATATGCGATCCTGCCACATTTCCTGGAGCGTAGATGCTATATAGGTGCGGTGGTTCAGTATACATGCCAGTGCTGGATAGGGAAGGGTTCTATATAAGTGCAGGTGCCATATAGTTGCGGAGGTTCCACTTTTTTATGGGCTAGAGTGCCATATTGGTGCTAGTGCCCAAGATGTGCGATCCTGCCACATTTCCTGGAGCGTGGGGGCTATATAGGTGCGGTGGTTCAGTATACATGCCAGTGCTGGATAGGGAAGGGTTCTATATAAGTGCAGGTGCCATATAGTTGCGGAGGTTCCACTTTTTTGGGGCTATATTGCCATATTGGTGCTTATGCCCAAAATATGCGATCCTGCCACATTTCCTGGAGCGTGGATGCTATATACGTGCGGTGGTTCAGTATACATGCCAGTGCTGGATAGGGAAGGGTTCTATATAAGTGCAGGTGCCATATAGTTGCGGAGTTCCACTTTTTTGAGGCTAGAGTGCCGTATTGTTGCTAGTGCCCAAGATATGCGATCTTGCCAAATTTCCTGGAGCGTGGGTGCTATATAGGTGCGGTGGTTCAGTATACATGCCAGTGCTGGATAGGGAAGGGTTCTATATAAGTGCAGGTGCCATATAGTTGCGGAGGTTCCACTTTTTTGGGGCTACATTGCCATATTGGTGCTTATGCCCAAAATATGCGATCCTGCCACATTTCCTGGAGCGTGGATGCTATATAGGTGCGGTGGTTCAGTATACATGCCAGTGCTGGATAGGGAAGGGTTCTATATAAGTGCAGGTGCCATATAGTTGCGGAGGTTCCACTTTTTTGGGGCTATATTGCCATATTGGTGCTTATGCCCAAAATATGCGATCCTGTCACATTTCCTGGAGCGTGGATGCTATATAGGTGCGGTGGTTCAGTATACATGCCAGTGCTGGATAGGGAAGGGTTCTATATAAGTGCAGGTGCCATATAGTTGCGAAGGTTCCACTTTTTTGGGGCTACATTGTCATATTGGTGCTTATGCCCAAAATATGCGATCCTGCCACATTTCCTGGAGCGTGGATGCTATATAGGTGCGGTGGTTCATATACATGCCAGTGATGGATAGGGAAGGGTTCTATATAAGTGCAGGTGCCATATAGTTGCGGAGGTTCCACTTTTTTGGGGCTATATTGCCATATTGGTGCTTATGCCCAAAATATGCGATCCTGCCACATTTCCTGGAGCGTGGATGCTATATAGGTGCGGTGGTTCAGTATACATGCCATTGCTGGATAGGGAAGGGTTCTATATAAGTGCAGGTGCCATATAGTTGCGGAGGTTCCACTTTTTTATGGGCTAGAGTGCCATATTGGTGCTAGTGCCCAAGATGTGCGATCCTGCCACATTTCCTGGAGCGTGGGGGCTATATACGTGCGGTGGTTCAGAATACATGCCAGTGCTGGATAGGGAAGGGTTCTATATAAGTGCAGGTGCCATATAGTTGCGGAGGTTCCACTTTTTTATGGGCTAGAGTGCCATATTGGTGCTAGTGCCCAAGATGTGCGTTCCTGCCACATTTCCTGGAGCGTGGGGGCTATATAGGTGCGGTGGTGCAGTATACATGCCAGTGCTGGATAGGGAAGGGTTCTATATAAGTGCAGGTGCCATATAGTTGCGGAGGTTCCACTTTTTTGGGGCTATATTGCCATATTGGTGCTTATGCCCAAAATATGCGATCCTGCCACATTTCCTGGAGCGTGGATGCTATATAGGTGCGGTGGTTCAGTATACATGCCAGTGCTGGATAGGAAGGGTTCTATATAAGTGCAGGTGCCATATAGTTGCGGAGGATTCCACTTTTTATGGGCTAGAGTGCCATATTGGTGCTAGTGCCCAAGATGTGCGATCCTGCCACATTTCCTGGAGCGTGGGTGCTATATAGGTGCGGTGGTTCAGTATACATGCCAGTGCTGGATAGGGAAGGGTTCTATATAAGTGCAGGTGCCATATAGTTGCGGAGGTTCCACTTTTTTGGGGCTATATTGCCATATTGGTGCTTATGCCCAAAATATGCGATCCTGCCACATTTCATGGAGCGTGGATGCTATATAGGTGCGGTGGTTCAGTATACATGCCAGTGCTGGATAGGGAAGGGTTCTATATAAGTGCAGGTGCCATATAGTTGCGGAGTTCCACTTTTTTGAGGCTAGAGTGCCGTATTGTTGCTAGTGCCCAAGATGTGCGATCTTGCCACATTTCCTGGAGCGTGGGTGATATATAGGTGCGGTGGTTCAGTATACATGCCAGTGCTGGATAGGGAAGGGTTCTATATAAGTGCAGGTGCCATATAGTTGCGGAGGTTCCACTTTTTTGGGGCTATATTGCCATATTGGTGCTTATGCCCAAAATATGCGATCCTGCCACATTTCCTGGAGCGTGGGATGCTATATAGGTGCGGTGGTTCAGTATACATGCCAGTGCTGGATAGGGAAGGGTTCTATATAAGTGCAGGTGCCATATAGTTGCGGAGGTTCCACTTTTTTATGGGCTAGAGTGCCATATTGGTGCTAGTGCCCAAGATGTGCGATCCTGCCACATTTCCTGGAGCGTGGGTGCTATATAGGTGCGGTGGTTCAGTATACATGCCAGTGCTGGATAGGGAAGGGTTCTATATAAGTGCAGGTGCCATATAGTTGCGGAGGTTCCACTTTTTTGAGGCTAGAGTGCCATATTGGTGCTAGTGCCCAAGATGTGCGATCCTTGCCACATTTCCTGGAGCGTGGGTGCTATATAGGTGCGGTGGTTCAGTATACATGCCAGTGCTGGATAGGGAAGGGTTCTATATAAGTGCAGGTGCCATATAGTTGCGGAGGTTCCACTTTTTTGAGGCTAGAGTGCCATATTGTTGCTAGTGCCCAAGATGTGCGATCTTGCCACATTTCCTGGAGCGTGGGTGCTATATAGGTGCGGTGGTTCAGTATACATGCCAGTGCTGGATAGGGAAGGGTTCTATATAAGTGCAGGTGCCATATAGTTGCGGAGGTTCCACTTTTTTGAGGCTAGAGTGCCATATTGGTGCTAGTGCCCAAGATGTGCGATCCTGCCACATTTCCTGGAGCGTGGGTGCTATATAGGTGCGGTGGTTCAGTATACATGCCAGTGCTGGATAGGGAAGGGTTCTATATAAGTGCAGGTGCCATATAGTTGCGGAGGTTCCACTTTTTTGGGGCTATATTGCCATATTGGTGCTTATGTCCAAAATATGCGATCCTGCTACATTTCCTGGAGCGTGGATGCTAAATAGGTGCGGTGGTTCAGTATACATGCCAGTGCTGGATAGGGAAGGGTTCTATATAAGTGCAGGTGTCATATAGTTGCGGAGTTCCACTTTTTTGAGGCTAGAGTGCCGTATTGTTGCTAGTGCCCAAGATGTGCGATCTTGCCACATTTCCTGGAGCGTGGGTGATATATAGGTGCGGTGGTTCAGTATACATGCCAGTGCTGGATAGGGAAGGGTTCTATATAAGTGCAGGGGCCATATAGTTGCGGAGGTTCCACTTTTTTGGGGCTATATTGCCATATTGGTGCTTATGCCCAAAATATGCGATCCTGCCTCATTTCCTGGAGCGTGGGTGCTATATAGGTGCGGTGGTTCAGTATACATGCCAGTGCCACATTTCCTAGAGCGTGGGTGCTATATAGGTGCGGTGGTTCAGTATACATGCCAGTGCTGGATAGTGAAGGGTTAGATATAAGTGCAGGTGCCATATAGTTGCGGAGGTTCCACTTTTTTGGGGCTAGAGTGCCATATTGTTGCTAGTGCCCAAGAAGTGCGATCCTGCCACATTTCCTGGAGCGTGAGTGCTATATAGGTGCGGTGGTTCAGTATACATGCCAGTGCTGGATAGGGAAGGGTTCTATATAAGTGCAGGTGTCATATAGTTGCGGAGTTCCACTTTTTTGAGGCTAGAGTGCCGTATTGTTGCTAGTGCCCAAGATGTGCGATCTTGCCACATTTCCTGGAGCGTGGGTGATATATAGGTGCGGTGGTTCAGTATACATGCCAGTGCTGGATAGGGAAGGGTTCTATATAAGTGCAGGGGCCATATAGTTGCGGAGGTTCCACTTTTTTGGGGCTATATTGCCATATTGGTGCTTATGCCCAAAATATGCGATCCTGCCACATTTCCTGGAGCGTGGATGCTATATAGGTGCGGTGGTTCAGTATACATGCCATTGCTGGATAGGGAAGGGTTCTATATAAGTGCAGGTGCCATATAGTTGCGGAGGTTCCACTTTTTTATGGGCTAGAGTGCCATATTGGTGCTAGTGCCCAAGATGTGCGATCCTGCCACATTTCCTGGAGCGTGGGGGCTATATAGGTGCGGTGGTTCAGTATACATGCCAGTGCTGGATAGGGAAGGGTTCTATATAAGTGCAGGTGCCATATAGTTGCGGAGGTTCCACTTTTTTGGGGCTATATTGCCATATTGGTGCTTATGCCCAAAATATGCGATCCTGCCACATTTCCTGGAGCGTAGGATGCTATATAGGTGCGGTGGTTGCAGTATACATGCCAGTGCTAGGATAGGGAAGGGTTCTATATAAGTGCAGGTGCCATATAGTTGCGGAGGTTCCACTTTTTATGGGCTAGAGTGCCATATTGGTGCTAGTGCCCAAGATGTGCGATCCTGCCACATTTCCTGGAGCGTGGGTGCTATATAGGTGCGGTGGTTCAGTATACATGCCAGTGCTGGATAGGGAAGGGTTCTATATAAGTGCAGGTGCCATATAGTTGCGGAGGTTCCACTTTTTTGGGGCTATATTGCCATATTGGTGCTTATGCCCAAAATATGCGATCCTGCCACATTTCCTGGAGCGTGGATGCTATATAGGTGCGGTGGTTCAGTATACATGCCAGTGCTGGATAGGGAAGGGTTCTATATAAGTGCAGGTGCCATATAGTTGCGGAGTTCCACTTTTTTGAGGCTAGAGTGCCGTATTGTTGCTAGTGCCCAAGATATGCGATCTTGCCACATTTCCTGGAGCGTGGGTGCTATATAGGTGCGGTGGTTCAGTATACATGCCAGTGCTGGATAGGGAAGGGTTCTATATAAGTGCAGGTGCCATATAGTTGCGGAGGTTCCACTTTTTTGGGGCTAGATTGCCATATTGGTGCTTATGCCCAAAATATGCGATCCTGCCACATTTCCTGGAGCGTGGATGCTATATAGGTGCGGTGGTTCAGTATACATGCCAGTGCTGGATAGGGAAGGGTTCTATATAAGTGCAGGTGCCATATAGTTGCGGAGGTTCCACTTTTTTGGGGCTATATTGCCATATTGGTGCTTATGCCCAAAATATGCGATCCTGCCACATTTCCTGGAGCGTGGATGCTATATAGGTGCGGTGGTTCAGTATACATGCCAGTGCTGGATAGGGAAGGGTTCTATATAAGTGCAGGTGCCATATAGTTGCGGAGGTTCCACTTTTTTGGGGCTAGATTGCCATATTGGTGCTTATGCCCAAAATATGCGATCCTGCCACATTTCCTGGAGCGTGGATGCTATATAGGTGCGGTGGTTCAGTATACATGCCAGTGCTGGATAGGGAAGGGTTCTATATAAGTGCAGGTGCCATATAGTTGCGGAGGTTCCACTTTTTTGGGGCTATATTGCCATATTGGTGCTTATGCCCAAAATATGCGATCCTGCCACATTTCCTGGAGCGTGGATGCTATATAGGTGCGGTGGTTCAGTATACATGCCAGTGCTGGATAGGGAAGGGTTCTATATAAGTGCAGGTGCCATATAGTTGCGGAGGTTCCACTTTTTTATGGGCTAGATTGCCATATTGGTGCTAGTGCCCAAGATGTGCGATCCTGCCACATTTCCTGGAGCGTAGGGTGCTATATAGGTGCGGTGGTTCAGTAATACATGCCAGTGCTGGATAGGGAAGGGTTCTATATAAGTGCAGGTGCCATATAGTTGCGGAGGTTCCACTTTTTTATGGGCTAGAGTGCCATATTGGTGCTAGTGCCCAAGATGTGCGATCCTGCCACATTTCCTGGAGCGTGGGTGCTATATAGGTGCGGTGGTTCAGTATACATGCCAGTGCTGGATAGGGAAGGGTTCTATATAAGTGCAGGTGCCATATAGTTGCGGAGGTTCCACTTTTTTGGGGCTATATTGCCATATTGGTGCTTATGCCCAAAATAGTGCGATCCTGCCACATTTCCTGGAGCGTGGATGCTATATAGGTGCGGTGGTTCAGTATACATGCCAGTGCTGGATAGGGAAGGGTTCTATATAAGTGCAGGTGCCATATAGTTGCGGAGGTTCCACTTTTTTGAGGGCTAGAGTGCCATATTGGTGCTAGTGCCCAAGATGTGCGATCCTGCCACATTTCCTGGAGCGTGGGTGCTATATAGGTGCGGTGGTTCAGTATACATGCCAGTGCTGGATAGGGAAGGGTTCTATATAAGTGCAGGTGCCATATAGTTGCGGAGGTTCCACTTTTTTGGGGCTATATTGCCATATTGGTGCTTATGCCCAAAATATGCGATCCTGCCACATTTCCTGGAGCGTGGATGCTATATAGGTGCGGTGGTTCAGTATACATGCCAGTGCTGGATAGGGAAGGGTTCTATATAAGTGCAGGTGCCATATAGTTGCGGAGGTTCCACTTTTTATGAGGCTAGAGTGCCATATTGGTGCTAGTGCCCAAGATGTGCGATCCTTGCCACATTTCCTGGAGCGTGGGTGCTATATAGGTGCGGTGGTTCAGTATACATGCCAGTGCTGGATAGGGAAGGGTTCTATATAAGTGCAGGTGCCATATAGTTGCGGAGGTTCCACTTTTTTGAGGGCTATAGTGCCATATTGGTGCTTAGTGCCCAAAGATGTGCGATCCTTGCCACATTTCCTGGAGCGTGGGTGCTATATAGGTGCGGTGGTTCAGTATACATGCCAGTGCTGGATAGGGAAGGGTTCTATATAAGTGCAGGTGCCATATAGTTGCGGAGGTTCCACTTTTTTGAGGCTAGAGTGCCATATTGGTGCTAGTGCCCAAGATGTGCGATCCTGCCACATTTCCTGGAGCGTGGGATGCTATATAGGTGCGGTGGTTCAGTATACATGCCAGTGCTGGATAGGGAAGGGTTCTATATAAGTGCAGGTGCCATATAGTTGCGGAGGTTCCACTTTTTTGAGGCTAGAGTGCCATATTGTTGCTAGTGCCCAAGATGTGCGATCTTGCCACATTTCCTGGAGCGTGGGTGCTATATAGGTGCGGTGGTTCAGTATACATGCCAGTGCTGGATAGGGAAGGGTTCTATATAAGTGCAGGTGCCATATAGTTGCGGAGTTCCACTTTTTTGAGGCTAGAGTGCCATATTGGTGCTAGTGCCCAAGATGTGCGATCTTGCCACATTTCCTGGAGCGTGGGTGCTATATAGGTGCGGTGGTTCAGTATACATGCCAGTGCTGGATAGGGAAGGGTTCTATATAAGTGCAGGTGCCATATAGTTGCGGAGGTTCCACTTTTTTGAGGCTAGAGTGCCATATTGTTGCTAGTGCCCAAGATGTGCGATCTGCCACATTTCCTGGAGCGTGGGTGCTATATAGGTGCGGTGGTTCAGTATACATGCCAGTGCTGGATAGGGAAGGGTTCTATATAAGTGCAGGTGCCATATAGTTGCGGAGGTTCCACTTTTTTGAGGCTAGAGTGCCATATTGGTGCTAGTGCCCAAGATGTGCGATCTTGCCACATTTCCTGGAGCGTGGGTGCTATATAGGTGCGGTGGTTCAGTATACATGCCAGTGCTGGATAGGGAAGGGTTCTATATAAGTGCAGGTGCCATATAGTTGCGGAGGTTCCACTTTTTTGAGGCTAGAGTGCCATATTGGTGCTAGTGCCCAAGATGTGCGATCTTGCCACATTTCCTGGAGCGTGGGTGCTATATAGGTGCGGTGGTTCAGTATACATGCCAGTGCTGGATAGGGAAGGGTTCTATATAAGTGCAGGTGCCATATAGTTGCGGAGGTTCCACTTTTTTGAGGGCTAGAGTGCCATATTGGTGCTAGTGCCCAAGATGTGCGATCTTGCCACATTTCCTGGAGCGTGGGTGCTATATAGGTGCGGTGGTTCAGTATACATGCCAGTGCTGGATAGGGAAGGGTTCTATATAAGTGCAGGTGCCATATAGTTGCGGAGGTTCCACTTTTTTGGGGCTAGAGTGCCATATTGGTGCTTAGTGCCCAAGATGTGCGATCCTGCCACATTTCCTGGAGCGTGGGTGCTATATAGGTGCGGTGGTTCAGTATACATGCCAGTGCTGGATAGGGAAGGGTTCTATATAAGTGCAGGTGCCATATAGTTGCGGAGGTTCCACTTTTTTGGGGCTATAGTGCCATATTGGTGCTAGTGCCCAAGATGTGCGATCCTGCCACATTTCCTGGAGCGTGGGTGCTATATAGGTGCGGTGGTTCAGTATACATGCCAGTGCTGGATAGGGAAGGGTTCTATATAAGTGCAGGTGCCATATAGTTGCGGAGGTTCCACTTTTTTGGGGCTATATTGCCATATTGGTGCTTAGTGCCCAAAGATGTGCGATCCTGCCACATTTCCTGGAGCGTGGGTGCTATATAGGTGCGGTGGTTCAGTATACATGCCAGTGCTGGATAGGGAAGGGTTCTATATAAGTGCAGGTGCCATATAGTTGCGGAGGTTCCACTTTTTTGAGGCTAGAGTGCCATATTGTTGCTAGTGCCCAAGATGTGCGATCCTTGCCACATTTCCTGGAGCGTGGGTGCTATATAGGTGCGGTGGTTCAGTATACATGCCAGTGCTGGATAGGGAAGGGTTCTATATAAGTGCAGGTGCCATATAGTTGCGGAGGTTCCACTTTTTTGAGGCTAGAGTGCCATATTGGTGCTAGTGCCCAAGATGTGCGATCCTGCCACATTTCCTGGAGCGTGGGTGCTATATAGGTGCGGTGGTTCAGTATACATGCCAGTGCTGGATAGGGAAGGGTTCTATATAAGTGCAGGTGCCATATAGTTGCGGAGGTTCCACTTTTTTGAGGCTAGAGTGCCATATTGTTGCTAGTGCCCAAGATGTGCGATCCTTGCCACATTTCCTGGAGCGTGGGTGCTATATAGGTGCGGTGGTTCAGTATACATGCCAGTGCTGGATAGGGAAGGGTTCTATATAAGTGCAGGTGCCATATAGTTGCGGAGGTTCCACTTTTTTGAGGCTAGAGTGCCATATTGGTGCTAGTGCCCAAGATGTGCGATCCTTGCCACATTTCCTGGAGCGTGGGTGCTATATAGGTGCGGTGGTTCAGTATACATGCCAGTGCTGGATAGGGAAGGGTTCTATATAAGTGCAGGTGCCATATAGTTGCGGAGGTTCCACTTTTTTGGGGCTATATTGCCATATTGGTGCTTATGCCCAAGATATGCGATCCTGCCACATTTCCTGGAGCGTGGGTGCTATATAGGTGCGGTGGTTCAGTATACATGCCAGTGCTGGATAGGGAAGGGTTCTATATAAGTGCAGGTGCCATATAGTTGCGGAGGTTCCACTTTTTTGAGGCTAGAGTGCCATATTGTTGCTAGTGCCCAAGATGTGCGATCCTGCCACATTTCCTGGAGCGTGGGTGCTATATAGGTGCGGTGGTTCAGTATACATGCCAGTGCTGGATAGGGAAGGGTTCTATATAAGTGCAGGTGCCATATAGTTGCGGAGGTTCCACTTTTTTGAGGGCTAGAGTGCCATATTGGTGCTAGTGCCCAAGATGTGCGATCCTGCCACATTTCCTGGAGCGTGGGTGCTATATAGGTGCGGTGGTTCAGTATACATGCCAGTGCTGGATAGGGAAGGGTTCTATATAAGTGCAGGTGCCATATAGTTGCGGAGTTCCACTTTTTTGAGGCTAGAGTGCCAGTATTGTTGCTAGTGCCCAAGATGTGCGATCTTGCCACATTTCCTGGAGCGTGGGTGCTATATAGGTGCGGTGGTTCAGTATACATGCCAGTGCTGGATAGGGAAGGGTTCTATATAAGTGCAGGTGCCATATAGTTGCGGAGGTTCCACTTTTTTGAGGCTAGAGTGCCATATTGGTGCTAGTGCCCAAGATATGCGATCCTGCCACATTTCCTGGAGCGTGGATGCTATATAGGTGCGGTGGTTCAGTATACATGCCAGTGCTGGATAGGGAAGGGTTCTATATAAGTGCAGGTGCCATATAGTTGCGGAGGTTCCACTTTTTTGAGGCTAGAGTGCCATATTGTTGCTAGTGCCCAAGATGTGCGATCTTGCCACATTTCCTGGAGCGTGGGTGCTATATAGGTGCGGTGGTTCAGTATACATGCCAGTGCTGGATAGGGAAGGGTTCTATATAAGTGCAGGTGCCATATAGTTGCGGAGGTTCCACTTTTTTGAGGCTAGAGTGCCATATTGTTGCTAGTGCCCAAGATGTGCGATCTTGCCACATTTCCTGGAGCGTGGGTGCTATATAGGTGCGGTGGTTCAGTATACATGCCAGTGCTGGATAGGGAAGGGTTCTATATAAGTGCAGGTGCCATATAGTTGCGGAGGTTCCACTTTTTTGAGGCTAGAGTGCCATATTGTTGCTAGTGCCCAAGATGTGCGATCTGCCACATTTCCTGGAGCGTGGGTGCTATATAGGTGCGTTGTTCAGTATACATGCCAGTGCTGGATAGGGAAGGGTTCTATATAAGTGCAGGTGCCATATAGTTGCGGAGTTTCCACTTTTTTGAGGCTAGAGTGCCATATTGTTGCTAGTGCCCAAGATGTGCGATCTTGCCACATTTCCTGGTGGCATGGTGGGTGCTATATAGGTGCGGTGGTTCAGTATAGCATGCCAGTGCTGGATAGGGAAGGGTTCTATAAAGTGCAGGTGCCATATAGTTGCGGAGTTCCACTTTTTTGAGGCTAGAGTGCCATATTGTTGCTAGTGCCCAAGATGTGCGATCTTGCCACATTTCCTGGAGCGTGGGGTGCTATATATGTTGCGGTGGTTCAGTATACATGCCAGTGCTGGATATGGAGGTGGGTGCTATATAGGTGCGGTAGTTCAGTATACATGCCATGCTGGATAGGGAAGGGTTCTATATAAGTGCAGGTGCCATATAGTTGCGGAGGTTCCACTTTTTTGGAGGCTAGAGTGCCATATTGTTGCTTAGTGCCCAAGAATATGCGATCCTGCCACATTTCCTGGAGCGTGGGTGCTATATAGGTGCGGTGGTTCAGTATACATGCCAGTGCTGGATAGGGAAGGGTTCTATATAAGTGCAGGTGCCATATAGTTGCGGAGGTTCCACTTTTTTGAGGCTATAGTGCCATATTGGTGCTTATGCCCAAGATAGTGCGATCCTTGCCACATTTCCTGGAGCGTGGGTGCTATATAGGTGCGGTGGTTCAGTATACATGCCAGTGCTGGATAGGGAAGGGTTCTATATAAGTGCAGGTGCCATATAGTTGCGGAGGTTCCACTTTTTGAGGCTAGAGTGCCATATTGTTGCTAGTGCCCAAGATGTGCGATCTGCCACATTTCCTGGAGCGTGGGTGCTATATAGGTGCGGTGGTTCAGTATACATGCCAGTGCTGGATAGGGAAGGGTTCTATATAAGTGCAGGTGCCATATAGTTGCGGAGGTTCCACTTTTTTGAGGCTAGAGTGCCATATTGTTGCTAGTGCCCAAGATGTGCGATCTTGCCACATTTCCTGGAGCGTGGGTGCTATATAGGTGCGGTGGTTCAGTATACATGCCAGTGCTGGATAGGGAAGGGTTCTATATAAGTGCAGGTGCCATATAGTTGCGGAGTTCCACTTTTTGAGGCTAGAGTGCCAGTATTGTTGCTAGTGCCCAAGATGTGCGATCTTGCCACATTTCCTGGAGCGTGGGTGCTATATAGGTGCGGTGGTTCAGTATACATGCCAGTGCTGGATAGGGAAGGGTTCTATATAAGTGCAGGTGCCATATAGTTGCGGAGGTTCCACTTTTTTGAGGCTAGAGTGCCATATTGTTGCTAGTGCCCAAGATGTGCGATCTTGCCACATTTCCTGGAGCGTGGGTGCTATATAGGTGCGGTGGTTCAGTATACATGCCAGTGCTGGATAGGGAAGGGTTCTATATAAGTGCAGGTGCCATATAGTTGCGGAGGTTCCACTTTTTTGAGGCTAGAGTGCCATATTGTTGCTAGTGCCCAAGATGTGCGATCTTGCCACATTTCCTGGAGCGTGGGTGCTATATAGGTGCGGTGGTTCAGTATACATGCCAGTGCTGGATAGGGAAGGGTTCTATATAAGTGCAGGTGCCATATAGTTGCGGAGGTTCCACTTTTTTGAGGCTAGAGTGCCATATTGTTGCTAGTGCCCAAGATGTGCGATCTTGCCACATTTCCTGGAGCGTGGGTGCTATATAGGTGCGGTGGTTCAGTATACATGCCAGTGCTGGATAGGGAAGGGTTCTATATAAGTGCAGGTGCCATATAGTTGCGGAGGTTCCACTTTTTTGAGGCTAGAGTGCCATATTGTTGCTAGTGCCCAAGATGTGCGATCTTGCCACATTTCCTGGAGCGTGGGTGCTATATAGGTGCGGTGGTTCAGTATACATGCCAGTGCTGGATAGGGAAGGGTTCTATATAAGTGCAGGTGCCATATAGTTGCGGAGGTTCCACTTTTTTGAGGCTAGAGTGCCATATTGTTGCTAGTGCCCAAGATGTGCGATCTTGCCACATTTCCTGGAGCGTGGGTGCTATATAGGTGCGGTGGTTCAGTATACATGCCAGTGCTGGATAGGGAAGGGTTCTATATAAGTGCAGGTGCCATATAGTTGCGGAGGTTCCACTTTTTTGAGGCTAGAGTGCCATATTGTTGCTAGTGCCCAAGATGTGCGATCTTGCCACATTTCCTGGAGCGTGGGTGCTATATAGGTGCGGTGGTTCAGTATACATGCCAGTGCTGGATAGGGAAGGGTTCTATATAAGTGCAGGTGCCATATAGTTGCGGAGGTTCCACTTTTTTGAGGCTAGAGTGCCATATTGTTGCTAGTGCCCAAGATGTGCGATCTTGCCACATTTCCTGGAGCGTGGGTGCTATATAGGTGCGGTGGTTCAGTATACATGCCAGTGCTGGATAGGGAAGGGTTCTATATAAGTGCAGGTGCCATATAGTTGCGGAGGTTCCACTTTTTTGAGGCTAGAGTGCCATATTGTTGCTAGTGCCCAAGATGTGCGATCTTGCCACATTTCCTGGAGCGTGGGTGCTATATAGGTGCGGTGGTTCAGTATACATGCCAGTGCTGGATAGGGAAGGGTTCTATATAAGTGCAGGTGCCATATAGTTGCGGAGGTTCCACTTTTTTGAGGCTAGAGTGCCATATTGTTGCTAGTGCCCAAGATGTGCGATCTTGCCACATTTCCTGGAGCGTGGGTGCTATATAGGTGCGGTGGTTCAGTATACATGCCAGTGCTGGATAGGGAAGGGTTCTATATAAGTGCAGGTGCCATATAGTTGCGGAGGTTCCACTTTTTTGAGGCTAGAGTGCCATATTGTTGCTAGTGCCCAAGATGTGCGATCTTGCCACATTTCCTGGAGCGTGGGTGCTATATAGGTGCGGTGGTTCAGTATACATGCCAGTGCTGGATAGGGAAGGGTTCTATATAAGTGCAGGTGCCATATAGTTGCGGAGGTTCCACTTTTTTGAGGCTAGAGTGCCATATTGTTGCTAGTGCCCAAGATGTGCGATCTTGCCACATTTCCTGGAGCGTGGGTGCTATATAGGTGCGGTGGTTCAGTATACATGCCAGTGCTGGATAGGGAAGGGTTCTATATAAGTGCAGGTGCCATATAGTTGCGGAGGTTCCACTTTTTTGAGGCTAGAGTGCCATATTGTTGCTAGTGCCCAAGATGTGCGATCTTGCCACATTTCCTGGAGCGTGGGTGCTATATAGGTGCGGTGGTTCAGTATACATGCCAGTGCTGGATAGGGAAGGGTTCTATATAAGTGCAGGTGCCATATAGTTGCGGAGGTTCCACTTTTTTGAGGCTAGAGTGCAGTATTGTTGCTAGTGCCCAAGATGTGCGATCTTGCCACATTTCCTGGAGCGTGGGTGCTATATAGGTGCGGTGGTTCAGTATACATGCCAGTGCTGGATAGGGAAGGGTTCTATATAAGTGCAGGTGCCATATAGTTGCGGAGTTCCACTTTTTTGAGGCTAGAGTGCCAGTATTGTTGCTAGTGCCCAAGATGTGCGATCTTGCCACATTTCCTGGAGCGTGGGTGCTATATAGGTGCGGTGGTTCAGTATACATGCCAGTGCTGGATAGGGAAGGGTTCTATATAAGTGCAGGTGCCATATAGTTGCGGAGGTTCCACTTTTTTGAGGCTAGAGTGCCATATTGTTGCTAGTGCCCAAGATGTGCGATCTTGCCACATTTCCTGGAGCGTGGGTGCTATATAGGTGCGGTGGTTCAGTATACATGCCAGTGCTGGATAGGGAAGGGTTCTATATAAGTGCAGGTGCCATATAGTTGCGGAGGTTCCACTTTTTTGAGGCTAGAGTGCCATATTGTTGCTAGTGCCCAAGATGTGCGATCTTGCCACATTTCCTGGAGCGTGGGTGCTATATAGGTGCGGTGGTTCAGTATACATGCCAGTGCTGGATAGGGAAGGGTTCTATATAAGTGCAGGTGCCATATAGTTGCGGAGTTCCACTTTTTTGAGGCTAGAGTGCCGTATTGTTGCTAGTGCCCAAGATGTGCGATCTTGCCACATTTCCTGGAGCGTGGGTGATATATAGGTGCGGTGGTTCAGTATACATGCCAGTGCTGGATAGGGAAGGGTTCTATATAAGTGCAGGTGCCATATAGTTGCGGAGGTTCCACTTTTTTGAGGCTAGAGTGCCATATTGTTGCTAGTGCCCAAGATGTGCGATCTTGCCACATTTCCTGGAGCGTGGGTGCTATATAGGTGCGGTGGTTCAGTATACATGCCAGTGCTGGATAGGGAAGGGTTCTATATAAGTGCAGGTGCCATATAGTTGCGGAGGTTCCACTTTTTTGAGGCTAGAGTGCCATATTGTTGCTAGTGCCCAAGATGTGCGATCTTGCCACATTTCCTGGAGCGTGGGTGCTATATAGGTGCGGTGGTTCAGTATACATGCCAGTGCTGGATAGGGAAGGGTTCTATATAAGTGCAGGTGCCATATAGTTGCGGAGGTTCCACTTTTTTGAGGCTAGAGTGCCATATTGTTGCTAGTGCCCAAGATGTGCGATCTTGCCACATTTCCTGGAGCGTGGGTGCTATATAGGTGCGGTGGTTCAGTATACATGCCAGTGCTGGATAGGGAAGGGTTCTATATAAGTGCAGGTGCCATATAGTTGCGGAGGTTCCACTTTTTTGAGGCTAGAGTGCCATATTGTTGCTAGTGCCCAAGATGTGCGATCTTGCCACATTTCCTGGAGCGTGGGTGCTATATAGGTGCGGTGGTTCAGTATACATGCCAGTGCTGGATAGGGAAGGGTTCTATATAAGTGCAGGTGCCATATAGTTGCGGAGGTTCCACTTTTTTGAGGCTAGAGTGCCATATTGTTGCTAGTGCCCAAGATGTGCGATCTTGCCACATTTCCTGGAGCGTGGGTGATATATAGGTGCGGTGGTTCAGTATACATGCCAGTGCTGGATAGGGAAGGGTTCTATATAAGTGCAGGTGCCATATAGTTGCGGAGGTTCCACTTTTTTGAGGCTAGAGTGCCATATTGTTGCTAGTGCCCAAGATGTGCGATCTTGCCACATTTCCTGGAGCGTGGGTGCTATATAGGTGCGGTGGTTCAGTATACATGCCAGTGCTGGATAGGGAAGGGTTCTATATAAGTGCAGGTGCCATATAGTTGCGGAGGTTCCACTTTTTTGAGGCTAGAGTGCCATATTGTTGCTAGTGCCCAAGATGTGCGATCTTGCCACATTTCCTGGAGCGTGGGTGCTATATAGGTGCGGTGGTTCAGTATACATGCCAGTGCTGGATAGGGAAGGGTTCTATATAAGTGCAGGTGCCATATAGTTGCGGAGGTTCCACTTTTTGAGGCTAGAGTGCCAGTATTGTTGCTAGTGCCCAAGATGTGCGATCTTGCCACATTTCCTGGAGCGTGGGTGCTATATAGGTGCGGTGGTTCAGTATACATGCCAGTGCTGGATAGGGAAGGGTTCTATATAAGTGCAGGTGCCATATAGTTGCGGAGTTCCACTTTTTTGAGGCTAGAGTGCCATATTGTTGCTAGTGCCCAAGATGTGCGATCTTGCCACATTTCCTGGAGCGTGGGTGCTATATAGGTGCGGTGGTTCAGTATACATGCCAGTGCTGGATAGGGAAGGGTTCTATATAAGTGCAGGTGCCATATAGTTGCGGAGGTTCCACTTTTTTGAGGCTAGAGTGCCATATTGTTGCTAGTGCCCAAGATGTGCGATCTTGCCACATTTCCTGGAGCGTGGGTGCTATATAGGTGCGGTGGTTCAGTATACATGCCAGTGCTGGATAGGGAAGGGTTCTATATAAGTGCAGGTGCCATATAGTTGCGGAGGTTCCACTTTTTTGAGGCTAGAGTGCCATATTGTTGCTAGTGCCCAAGATGTGCGATCTTGCCACATTTCCTGGAGCGTGGGTGCTATATAGGTGCGGTGGTTCAGTATACATGCCAGTGCTGGATAGGGAAGGGTTCTATATAAGTGCAGGTGCCATATAGTTGCGGAGGTTCCACTTTTTTGAGGCTAGAGTGCCATATTGTTGCTAGTGCCCAAGATGTGCGATCTTGCCACATTTCCTGGAGCGTGGGTGCTATATAGGTGCGGTGGTTCAGTATACATGCCAGTGCTGGATAGGGAAGGGTTCTATATAAGTGCAGGTGCCATATAGTTGCGGAGGTTCCACTTTTTTGAGGCTAGAGTGCCATATTGTTGCTAGTGCCCAAGATGTGCGATCTTGCCACATTTCCTGGAGCGTGGGTGCTATATAGGTGCGGTGGTTCAGTATACATGCCAGTGCTGGATAGGGAAGGGTTCTATATAAGTGCAGGTGCCATATAGTTGCGGAGGTTCCACTTTTTTGAGGCTAGAGTGCCATATTGTTGCTAGTGCCCAAGATGTGCGATCTTGCCACATTTCCTGGAGCGTGGGTGCTATATAGGTGCGGTGGTTCAGTATACATGCCAGTGCTGGATAGGGAAGGGTTCTATATAAGTGCAGGTGCCATATAGTTGCGGAGGTTCCACTTTTTTGAGGCTAGAGTGCCATATTGTTGCTAGTGCCCAAGATGTGCGATCTTGCCACATTTCCTGGAGCGTGGGTGCTATATAGGTGCGGTGGTTCAGTATACATGCCAGTGCTGGATAGGGAAGGGTTCTATATAAGTGCAGGTGCCATATAGTTGCGGAGGTTCCACTTTTTTGAGGCTAGAGTGCCATATTGTTGCTAGTGCCCAAGATGTGCGATCTTGCCACATTTCCTGGAGCGTGGGTGCTATATAGGTGCGGTGGTTCAGTATACATGCCAGTGCTGGATAGGGAAGGGTTCTATATAAGTGCAGGTGCCATATAGTTGCGGAGGTTCCACTTTTTGAGGCTAGAGTGCCATATTGTTGCTAGTGCCCAAGATGTGCGATCTTGCCACATTTCCTGGAGCGTGGGTGATATATAGGTGCGGTGGTTCAGTATACATGCCAGTGCTGGATAGGGAAGGGTTCTATATAAGTGCAGGTGCCATATAGTTGCGGAGTTCCACTTTTTTGAGGCTAGAGTGCCAGTATTGTTGCTAGTGCCCAAGATGTGCGATCTTGCCACATTTCCTGGAGCGTGGGTGATATATAGGTGCGGTGGTTCAGTATACATGCCAGTGCTGGATAGGGAAGGGTTCTATATAAGTGCAGGTGCCATATAGTTGCGGAGGTTCCACTTTTTGAGGCTAGAGTGCCATATTGTTGCTAGTGCCCAAGATGTGCGATCTTGCCACATTTCCTGGAGCGTGGGTGCTATATAGGTGCGGTGGTTCAGTATACATGCCAGTGCTGGATAGGGAGGTGTTCTATATAAGTGCAGAAGCCATATAGTTGCGAAGGTTCCACTTTTTTGGGGCTATATTGCCATATTGGTGCTTATGCCCAAAATATGCGATCCTGCCACATTTCCTAGAGCGTGGGTTCCATAGGGAAGGTTTCTATATAAGTGCAGGTGTCATATAATTTCGGAGGTTCCACTTTTTTGGGGCTATATTGCCATATTGGTGCTTATGCTCAAGATGTGCGATCCTGCTACATTTCCTGGAGCGTGGGTGCTATATAGGTGCGGTGGTTCTGTATACATGCCAGTGCGTATAAACCGTCGCGGGAGTGTTAATGTGGTTTTAAAAAGTCCCCGAGAATCGAGGTGTTTGTAGCATAGGCCAGCAGTTCCTGAGGCGTCCTTTTGGAGGCATCTTCCAGTGATGCCAACACTGGGGCGCCCAGGTATCTCCTCCTTGCCCTTGAGAGAGCCGGACAGTTGCAGATGAGATGTTCCAGGGTTTCGATAGCCCCAGGTTCCTCACATTTCCTGCAACTGTCTCTGTTGGTGATGCCTAGCTTTGCTGCATGTGCAGCAGCCAGACAGTGACCTGTTAGTATTCCCACCATCAGTCTGCAGTCCTTTCGTGGTAGGTGCAGTAGGTAGTGGCTAAGTTTCTCGTTGCGCTCCTTGCACATTATCTTCGAGGTTCTGCAGGTGGTGGTACTCCTCCACCTGCTATCAGTCTGTGCTCTAGCCTGCTTCTCTAGATCGCCTTGCAGCGTTCTGAGGGAGACAGGCACGTTCTCGGTTCTCCTATTCTCCAGCCCGACGCCCTCCTTAGCTAGTACGTCCGCCGCTTCGTTTCCTTCGATGCCCTGGTGGCTGGGAACCCAATAGATCCGCACTGTCTTTGTCGTGCTTAGGATGTCTAATGCCTCCCTGCTCGCCAAGACACTTCTGGAACTGACCACGGACGACTGCATGGATCTTATCGCCGCTTGGCTGTCGACGAATAGGTTGACCGCATCGTGTGCTCGTTCTGTGAGGAGAGCGACCTCCGCTGCTTTCCCGATGGCAAAAACTTCTGCCTGGAATATGCTGCATGGGTCGGGTAGCTTATACGACAGCCTTATCTCGGGGTCTGTGCAGTATAGGCCCGCTCCTACTCCTCCGTCCATCTTGGAGCCGTCTGTGTATATATTGAGGTGCTCAGTTTGGTCCCTTCCAATCTTCCAGTCTTCAGGTCCCAGAGATGTGGTTGTTTTGACGTCAAGGCAAGTTTGGGGGGTCATGTAGTCAGTTGATCTGGTCATTTCCCTGCCGATTGAACTATGCCCGTATCCTTGTGGCGATAGATTTCCTGATGCTATGAGGCGTTGTGCTGCCTTTCCCGCAATCAGGCGAGCTTGAATGTCCAGGGGGTCGATTCCGAGTATGGTTTCGAGTGCTTTTGTTGGGGTTGACCTCAGCGCCCCTGTAATACAGAGCAGAGCCTGTCGCTGAGTCTTCTCCATAAGCTTATGGTATGTCTTCTTTTCAGTAGCCTGCCACCACACTAAGGCTCCATACAGCAGAGTTGGTCGCACCACCGAGATGTAGATCCAGTGCATTAGAGCAGGTGACAGGCCCCATGTGCTGCTGAGCATCTTCTTGGATGCGTAAAGCGCAATGGTAGCCTTCTTCACCCTTTCCACTACATTGGGCCTCCATGCCAGCTTGCTGTCCAGTACTGTGCCTAGGTATTTCACCTGTGATTTTGGGGTCAGCCTAGTTTGGTCAATTTTCGGGGGGGTCCATATCGGTACCTTGTACCTCTTGGTAAAGAGGATGAGGTCCGTCTTGTCCGCGTTGATACTGAGTCCTACCTCTTCCGCCCACTCACGTATCTCCCTGAGTGTACGTTCCATTAAGGAGCTGAGGGTCGATGGACATACACCCGTAATAAGTATGCTTATGTCATCTGCAAAAGCTGTTATCTTTGGGGCCTTCCTTTCAAATCTCTTGATGAGGTCGTCGACCACCAGATTCCACAGTAGTGGCGACAGGACTCCACCCTGAGGTGTGCCTCTGTGTGCCCCCTTTACCATGGAAGCAGTGCCCCACTCCGATTGCACCCGTCTGCAACTTAGGAGGTTTTTGATCCAGACGTTGATTGCAGGGTGTATGTTATTCGCTTCTAGGCGACTTGTTATTGCGGTTGTGGCCACGTTGTTGAATGCTCCTGAGATGTCCACAAATGCTCCCAAAGCATACTTTTTGTTGTGAAGGGCGCTCTCGATGGTGGCTACTAGCGAGTGTAGTGCCGTCTCCACTGATTTCCCTTTAGTGTAGGCGTGTTGGTTTGTTGACATCAGTCCCTCTACCTCATTCCTGATGTGCAAATCCAACAGCTTTTCTAGTGTTTTTAGTATAAAGGAGGTAAGGCTTATCGGTCTGTAGTCCTTGGGACTCACGTGGCTGCACTTTCCTGCCTTAGGGAGGAAGACAACTCTCGAGGTTCTCCATTGGATGGGGATATAGCCTGTACTTAGGCATGCTGAGTATATTGCGAGGAGCCATGGGGTGATAACCTCTTTGGTCAACTGCATCATGGCTGGGAATATCCCGTCCAGTCCTGGTGCTTTTATGCCCGCGAAGGAGTCTATGGCCCAGTGTATTCTCTTAGTGGTTAACAGACCTATTGGAGGGTGGTGTTCCTCGGTTGCTAGGTCCTGATGCTCCTTGGCGTCAGTGACCTCGGTGCATCCAGGGAAGTGCGCCTCCATTAGTGCTGTTAGGGCTTCTTTGCTGCCCTCTGTCCACTGTCCGGTGTCTAGTTTTAGTTGGCTCTGTACTGTGGGCTGCTTTGAAAGCAGCTTCCGAAGCCTGGCGGTTTCGGGCACTTTCTCGATGTTGGAGCAGAAGTTTCTCCACGAGTTCCTTTGTGCCTTACGTATTTCCTTCTTGTAGCTCCTAAGTAGGATTTTATATTCCTCATTGACAATCTCCTCGTTCGCTTGTTTGGCGATCTTGAAGAATTCCTTGAGGTTGTTCCTTTGGAGAGAGAGATCTCGGTTCCACCAGAGTGGCTTGGACCTCCTCTTCGTTCTCGAGGGTTTGCACGATGCATGGTAGGCGTTCAGTAGCTCGTTGGATAGGGTCTTTAGGGACTTCTCTATATCCTCCGCGGATTTCACTGAGCCCGGATTCGCGAGCTTCGAAGTAACTGTCTTTTTAAACTTTGCCCAGTTTGTGTTCCGGGGGTTTCTGTAGACTGTTGTCTTCGAAGGGTGTTTGAATTCGCACTTGAACTGAATGTACTTATGGTCTGAGAAGGATGGTCTATCGAGGACCCTCCAGCTAGATACCGTAGTACTGTTTCCCATTGCAAGTGTTAGGTCTAGCACGTTAGATGAGGTCGGACCTACGAAGGTGTGCTCCTCCCCAACGTTTGCTATATATAGATTAGTTGCTAGTATAAAGTCTAAGAGTGACTCACCTCTGTCATTGATGTCGGTGCTTCCCCACACATTATGGTGGGCGTTGGCGTCCGTTCCGATGACGAGTTGATAGTTTTTGGTGCCGGCTTCTGTCACCAGGCTCCTGAGTTCGTCGGGTGGTGCGGGTCTGTCGTGAGCCATGTAGCAGGAAGCCACCAGAAGGCGCTTTTCCTCACTTTCCAGCATCACAACCGTCAGGTCATCCGTGCTGTAATGAGACATAAGGTAAGCATGGATTCCCTTTCGTACGAGTACGACGGTTCTGCTCCTGCTTACCGATGTTGAGTAGAACAGGTTATGATTTGAGGACTTTAGTCCGGCCACTGAATTGCCTGTCGCAATCCAGGGCTCCTGGACTAGAGCTATGTCGGCGAGCCCTTGCTCCATGGCGATGAGGAGCTCCGCCGACGCTACCTTGCTTTTATGCAAGTTGAGCTGCAGCACACTCAGCATGGGTGGCTGGCTCGCTTGCACCTGACGGGTTGACTACCAGCGTCAGGTCACCGTCTTCCTCTTCTTCATCCTCAAGCGCAAGACCCTGGGCGGCCTCCACGATGGACTCGAGACCTATGTCCTTTTCCACCTCGCCTGCCTGCAGGGTATGCGCGTCCTTGTCCTCAGGGTGGCGCTTTTTGAGGCGCAGGTAGACGCTACCCATGCCCCACGCCATCTTCCCGAACTTGGGGTATAGCAGATCCTCTGCTTCCTTGTTTATTTGGAGGATCACACACTGGCCCCCCTTCGTTGGGTAGTGGGCTACCAATGTGTAGGAATCCTCCAATCGGCCGTTGGCACGTCCGCGTTTTGCCGCTGAAGGAGCTTCAGCGCTCGGTCCCCCTGGATCGTGATGGGGAAGAGTACCTTCGCCTTAGGCTTGGACGGGATAAGCTCCCGGTCCACAACCTCCAGCTTGGCCCCCTCCCACATCGCCTCCAGTTGGCAGACCGTACGCGTCAGCCACCTTAGGGTTGGGTCATCATTGCACTTCAGGATCTTAACCCCATTTAGCCACCCAGCACCATCGAACGTGGGCATTGGGGCCGCGGGGTCTTCCTCCATCTGTGCAAAGAGTGCGTCGACAAGACGCGCGTGCACCAGCTTCCACTGTGCCGCTGACATCTTGCCGTTTTCTTCGCTGCGGTCAATGAGTGCCACGATCAGGTGTCGTTTGGTCACCTCGCTGACCTTCGCTTTCGGCTTCGTGGCTTCTTGGCCGCTTTCGGTGGAGGGGCTGTACTCTTGGGCCCGCGTTGCCGCTTGCTCGCTGGAGTGTCCTTAATGGCACTCTCAGTCGAGCGTTGCCTCTTGGTGGCCATCATCTCCTCCACCTTATTGGCATATTCGCCATTCGACGCCCTCATCTGTGGCATCTGGGCATAGTGTAGCCGACCCTCCTCTACTCTCTGCTCGGCCCAGGCTAGCTTGACCTTCTCCTCCTGGGAGATGTCTGCTTTGCCTTGCAGCCGGCTTTTTATGTTGAGGGCCGCTTTGTATTGCGCTTTGGCCTTCATCCCCTCCTTGGAACGCTTCGGCCCTTCCCTACGCAGGGAGCTGGTGCCTGGTTCCGGCGAACGGAGAAGGCTCTCTTCATCCGTCCTGCTTAGAAAGAGCACGCTTTCCAGATCCGTGTCTGTATCGACTACGGCATCTGTGCGGCTCAACTTGCAGGCCACGGAGTGATTTTTTTTTGTTGTTGTTATTGTGGCAGTAGCTTTACAACTGACCTGGCCTGCTCCCGCCAAGTCTGAGGTGTGACCGCTGGCGACACGCAGAGAGGACTGCTCCTCCCCGTGCCCGCCGGTGGTAGCAGTCACGCTTTCCACCGACGTTTGGGTTGACATCCCAACCCGTGCTTGCTCCTTCTTCGACTCCATAGTTGGCCCGAGGGTCCATACTGGTTAATATTTTTCGGGGGGACCACCCCCTAGCGTTTTAGGCCTGACCGCCAGGCACCTCTAGCCATGGCCCTGGTTCGGTTCCCCCGACTTTGAATCGGGAAGACGCCGGACCATAGCCTTAGCTAGACACTGCATTACCCCGGACAGAGCAAGCGACAGTGCATTACCCTTGTCCGGGGTAATGCAGTGTCCATTGCCCAGCCGGCACCCTCGTGGAGGGTTCAGCTAGAGGATTTTCGCCAGCCAGGGTTCTATATAAGTGCAGGTGCCATATAGTTGCGGAGTTCCACTTTTTTGAGGCTAGAGTGCCGTATTGTTGCTAGTGCCCAAGATGTGCGATCTTGCCACATTTCCTGGAGCGTGGGTGATATATAGGTGCGGTGATTCAGTATACATGCCAGTGCTGGATAGGGAAGGGTTCTATTTAAGTGCAGGTGCCATATAGTTGCGAAGGTTCCACTTTTTTGGGGCTATATTGCCATATTGGTGCTTATGCCCAAAATATGCGATCCTGCCACATTTCCTAGAGCGTGGGTTCCATAGGGAAGGTTTCTATATAAGTGCAGGTGTCATATAATTTCGGAGGTTCCACTTTTTTGAGGCTAGAGTGCCGTATTGTTGCTAGTGCCCAAGATGTGCGATCTTGCCACATTTCCTGGAGCGTGGGTGATATATAGGTGCGGTGATTCAATAAACATGCAAGTGCTGGATAGTGAAGGGTTAGTTATAAGTGCAGGTGGCATATAGTTGCGGAGGTTCCACTTTTTTGGGGCTATATTGCCATATTGGTGCTTATGCCCAAGATGTGCGATCCTGCCACATTTCCTGGAGCGTGGGTGCTATATAGGTGCGGTGGTTCAGTATACATGCCAGTGCTGGATAGGGAGGTGTTCTATATAAGTGCAGGTGCCATATAGTTGCGGAGGTTCCACTTTTTTGGGGCTATATTGCCATATTGGTGCTTATGCCCAAAATATGCAATCCTGCCACATTTCCTAGAGCGTGGGTTCCATAGGAAAGGTTTCTATATAAGTGCAGGTGTCATATAATTTCGGAGGTTCGACTATTTTAGGGCTATATTGCCATATTGGTGCTTATGCCCAAAATATGCGATGCTGCCAAATTTCCTAGAGCGTGGGTGCTATATAGGTGCGGTGGTTCAGTATACATGCCAGTGCTGGATAGTGAAGGGTTAGATATAAGTGCAGGTGGCATATAGTTGCGGAGGTTCCACTTTTTTGGGGCTAGAGTGCCATATTGTTGCTAGTGCCCAAGAAGTGCGATCCTGCCACATTTCCTGGAGCGTGGGTGCTATATAGGTGCGGTGGTTCAGTATACATGCCAGTGCTGGATAGGGAGGTGTTCTATATAAGTGCAGGTGCCATATAGTTGCGGAGGTTCCACTTTTTTGGGGCTATATTGCCATATTGGTGCTTATGCCCAAAATATGCGATCCTGCCACATTTCCTGGAGCGTGGGTGCTATATAGGTGCGGTGATTCAATATACATGCAAGTGCTGTATAGGGAAGTGTTCTATATAAGTGCAGGTGCCATATAGTTGCGGAGTTCCACTTTTTTGAGGCTAGAGTGCCATATTGGTGCTTATGCCCAAAATATACGATCCTGCCACATTTCCTGGAGCGTGGATGCTATATAGGTGCGGTGGTTCAGTATACATGCCAGTGCTGGATAGGGAAGGGATCTATATAAGTGCAGGTGCCATATAGTTGCGGAGGTTCCACTTTTTTATGGGCTAGAGTGCCATATTGTTGCTAGTGCCCAAGATGTGCGATCCTGCCACATTTCCTGGAGCGTGGGGGCTATATAGGTGCGGTGGTTCAGTATACATGCCAGTGCTGGATAGGGAAGGGTTCTATTTAAGTGCAGGTGCCATATAGTTGCGAAGGTTACACTTTTTTGGGGCTATATTGCCATATTGGTGCTTATGCCCAAAATATGCGATCCTGCCACATTTCCTAGAGCGTGGGTTCCATAGGGAAAGTTTCTATATAAGTGCAGGTGTCATATAATTTCGGAGGTTCCACTTTTTTGAGGCTAGAGTGCCGTATTGTTGCTAGTGCCCAAGATGTGCGATCTTGCCACATTTCCTGGAGCGTGGGTGATATATAGGTGCGGTGATTCAATATACATGCAAGTGCTGTATAGGGACGGGTTCTATATAAGTGCAGGTGCCATATAGTTGAGGAGGTTCCACTTTTTTGGGGCTATATTGCCATATTGGTGCTTATGCCCAAAATATGCGATCCTGCCACATTTCCTGGAGCGTGGATGCTATATAGGTGCGGTGGTTCAGTATACATGCCAGTGCTGGATAGGGAAGGGTTCTATATAAGTGCAGGTGCCATATAGTTGCGGAGGTTCCACTTTTTTATGGGCTAGAGTGCCATATTGTTGCTAGTGCCCAAGATGTGCGATCCTGCCACATTTCCTGGAGCGTGGGGGCTATATAGGTGCGGTGGTTCAGTATACATGCCAGTGCTGGATACGGAAGGGATTCTTATAAGTGCAGGTGCCATATAGTTGCGGAGGTTCCACTTTTTTGGGGCTATATTGCCATATTGGTGCTTATGCCCAAAATATGCGATCCTGCCACATTTCCTGGAGCGTGGATGCTATATAGGTGCGGTGGTTCAGTATACATGCCAGTGCTGGATAGGGAAGGGTTCTATATAAGTGCAGGTGCCATATAGTTGCGGAGGTTCCACTTTTTTGGGGCTATATTGCCATATTGGTGCTTATGCCCAAAATATGCGATCCTGTCACATTTCCTGTAGCGTGGATGCTATATAGGTGCGGTGGTTCAGTATACATGCCAGTGCTGGATAGGGAAGGGTTCTATATAAGTGCAGGTGCCATATAGTTGCGGAGGTTCCACTTTTTTGGGGCTATATTGCCATATTGGTGCTTATGCCCAAAATATGCGATCCTGCCACATTACCTGGAGCGTGGATGCTATATAGGTGCCGTGGTTCAGTATACATGCCAGTGCTGGATAGGGAAGGGTTCTATATAAGTGCAGGTGCCATATAGTTGCGGAGGTTCCACTTTTTTGGGGCTATATTGCCATATTGGTGCTTATGCCCAAGATGTGCGATCCTGCCACATTTCCTGGAGCGTGGGTGCTATATAGGTGCGGTGGTTCAGTATACATGCCAGTGCTGGATAGGGAAGGGTTCTATATAAGTGCAGGTGCCATATAGTTGCGGAGGTTCCACTTTTTTGGGGCTATATTGCCATATTGGTGCTTATGCCCAAAATATGCGATCCTGCCACATTTCCTGGAGCGTGGATGCTATATAGGTGCCGTGGTTCAGTATACATGCCAGTGCTGGATAGGGAAGGGTTCTATATAAGTGCAGGTGCCATATAGTTGCGGAGGTTCCACTTTTTTGGGGCTATATTGCCATATTGGTGCTTATGCCCAAGATGTGCGAATCCTGCCACATTTCCTGGAGCGTGGGTGCTATATAGGTGCGGTGGTTCAGTATACATGCCAGTGCTGGATAGGGAAGGGTTCTATATAAGTGCAGGTGCCATATAGTTGCGGAGGTTCCACTTTTTTGGGGCTATATTGCCATATTGGTGCTTATGCCCAAAATATGCGATCCTGCCACATTTCCTAGAGCGTGGGTTCCTATATAGTTGCGGTGATTCAATATACATGCAAGTGCTGTATAGGGAAGGGTTCTATATAAGTGCAGGTGCCATATAGTTGCGGAGGTTCCACTTTTTTGGGGCTATATTGCCATATTGCTGCTTATGCCCAAAATATGCGATCCTGCCACATTTCCTGGAGCGTGGATGCTATATAGGTGCCGGTGGTTCAGTATACATGCCAGTGCTGGATAGGGAAGGGTTCTATATAAGTGCAGGTGCCATATAGTTGCGGAGGTTCCACTTTTTTGGGGCTATATTGCCATATTGGTGCTTATGCCCAAAATATGCGATCCTGCCACATTTCCTGGAGCGTGGATGCTATATAGGTGCCGTGGTTCAGTATACATGCCAGTGCTGGATAGGGAAGGGTTCTATATAAGTGCAGGTGCCATATAGTTGCGGAGGTTCCACTTTTTTGGGGCTATATTGCCATATTGGTGCTTATGCCCAAAATATGCGATCCTGCCACATTTCCTGGAGCGTGGATGCTATATAGGTGCGGTGGTTCAGTATACATGCCAGTGCTGGATAGGGAAGGGTTCTATATAAGTGCAGGTGCCATATAGTTGCGGAGGTTCCACTTTTTTGGGGCTATATTGCCATATTGGTGCTTATGCCCAAAATATGCGATCCTGCCACATTTCCTGGAGCGTGGGTGCTATATAGGTGCGGTGGTTCAGTATACATGCCAGTGCTGGATAGGGAAGGGTTCTATATAAGTGCAGGTGCCATATAGTTGCGGAGGTTCCACTTTTTTGGGCTATATTGCCATATTGGTGCTTATGCCCAAAATATGCGATCCTGCCACATTTCCTGGAGCGTGGATGCTATATAGGTGCGGTGGTTCAGTATACATGCCAGTGCTGGATAGGGAAGGGTTCTATATAAGTGCAGGTGCCATATAGTTGCGGAGGTTCCACTTTTTTGGGGCTATATTGCCATATTGGTGCTTATGCCCAAGATGTGCGATCCTGCCACATTTCCTGGAGCGTGGGTGCTATATAGGTGCGGTGGTTCAGTATACATGCCAGTGCTGGATAGGGAAGGGTTCTATATAAGTGCAGGTGCCATATAGTTGCGGAGGTTCCACTTTTTTGGGGCTATATTGCCATATTGGTGCTTATGCCCAAGATGTGCGATCCTGCCACATTTCCTGGAGCGTGGGTGCTATATAGGTGCGGTGGTTCAGTATACATGCCAGTGCTGGATAGGGAAGGGTTCTATATAAGTGCAGGTGCCATATAGTTGCGGAGGTTCCACTTTTTTGGGGCTATATTGCCATATTGGTGCTTATGCCCAAAATATGCGATCCTGCCACATTTCCTAGAGCGTGGGTGCTATATAGGTGCGGTGATTCAATATACATGCAAGTGCTGTATAGGGAAGGGTTCTATATAAGTGCAGGTGCCATATAGTTGCGGAGGTTCCACTTTTTTAGGGCTATATTGCCATATTGGTGCTTATGCCCAAAATATGCGATCCTGCCACATTTCCTAGAGCGTGGGTGCTATATAGGTGCGGTGGTTCAGTATACATGCCAGTGCTGGATAGTGAAGGGTTAGATATAAGTGCAGGTGGCATATAGTTGCGGAGGTTCCACTTTTTTGGGGCTAGAGTGCCATATTGTTGCTAGTGCCCAAGAAGTGCGATCCTGCCACATTTCCTGGAGCGTGGATGCTATATAGGTGCGGTGGTTCAGTATACATGCCAGTGCTGGATAGGGAAGGGTTCTATATAAGTGCAGGTGCCATATAGTTGCGGAGTTCCACTTTTTTGAGGCTAGAGTGCCGTATTGTTGCTAGTGCCCAAGATGTGCGATCTTGCCACATTTCCTGGAGCGTGGGTGATATTAGGTGCGGTGACTCAATATACATGCCAGTGCTGGATAGGGAAGGGTTCTATATAAGTGCAGGTGCCATATAGTTGCGGACGTTCCACTTTTTTGGGGCTATATTGCCATATTGGTGCTTATGCCCAAAATATGCGATCCTGCCACATTTCCTGGAGCGTGGGTGCTATATAGGTGCGGTGGTTCAGTATACATGCCAGTGCTGGATAGGGAAGGGTTCTATATAAGTGCAGGTGCCATATAGTTGCGGAGGTTCCACTTTTTTGGGGCTATATTGCCATATTGGTGCTTATGCCCAAAATATGCGATCCTGCCACATTTCCTGGAGCGTGGATGCTATATAGGTGCGGTGGTTCAGTATACATGCCAGTGCTGGATAGGGAAGGGTTCTATATAAGTGCAGGTGCCATATAGTTGCGGAGGTTCCACTTTTTTGGGGCTATATTGCCATATTGGTGCTTATGCCCAAGATGTGCGATCCTGCCACATTTCCTGGAGCGTGGGTGCTATATAGGTGCGGTGGTTCAGTATACATGCCAGTGCTGGATAGGGAAGGGTTCTATATAAGTGCAGGTGCCATATAGTTGCGGAGGTTCCACTTTTTTGGGGCTATATTGCCATATTGGTGCTTATGCCCAAAATATGCGATCCTGCCACATTTCCTGGAGCGTGGGTGCTATATAGGTGCGGTGGATTCAGTATACATGCCAGTGCTGGATAGGGAAGGGTTCTATATAAGTGCAGGTGCCATATAGTTGCGGAGGTTCCACTTTTTTGGGGCTATATTGCCATATTGGTGCTTATGCCCAAAATATGCGATCCTGCCACATTTCCTGGAGCGTGGATGCTATATAGGTGCGGTGGTTCAGTATACATGCCAGTGCTGGATAGGGAAGGGTTCTATATAAGTGCAGGTGCCATATAGTTGCGGAGGTTCCACTTTTTTGGGGCTATATTGCCATATTGGTGCTTATGCCCAAAATATGCGATCCTGCCACATTTCCTGGAGCGTGGATGCTATATAGGTGCGGTGGTTCAGTATACATGCCAGTGCTGGATAGGGAAGGGTTCTATATAAGTGCAGGTGCCATATAGTTGCGGAGGTTCCACTTTTTTGGGGCTATATTGCCATATTGGTGCTTATGCCCAAGATGTGCGATCCTGCCACATTTCCTGGAGCGTGGGTGCTATATAGGTGCGGTGGTTCAGTATACATGCCAGTGCTGGATAGGGAAGGGTTCTATATAAGTGCAGGTGCCATATAGTTGCGGAGGTTCCACTTTTTTGGGGCTATATTGCCATATTGGTGCTTATGCCCAAAATATGCGATCCTGCCACATTTCCTGGAGCGTGGATGCTATATAGGTGCGGTGGTTCAGTATACATGCCAGTGCTGGATAGGGAAGGGTTCTATATAAGTGCAGGTGCCATATAGTTGCGGAGGTTCCACTTTTTTGGGGCTATATTGCCATATTGGTGCTTATGCCCAAAATATGCGATCCTGCCACATTTCCTGGAGCGTGGATGCTATATAGGTGCGGTGGTTCAGTATACATGCCAGTGCTGGATAGGGAAGGGTTCTATATAAGTGCAGGTGCCATATAGTTGCGGAGGTTCCACTTTTTTGGGGCTATATTGCCATATTGGTGCTTATGCCCAAGATAGTGCGATCCTGCCACATTTCCTGGAGCGTGGATGCTATATAGGTGCGGTGGTTCAGTATACATGCCAGTGCTGGATAGGGAAGGGTTCTATATAAGTGCAGGTGCCATATAGTTGCGGAGGTTCCACTTTTTTGGGGCTATATTGCCATATTGGTGCTTATGCCCAAAATATGCGATCCTGCCACATTTCCTGGAGCGTGGATGCTATATAGGTGCGGTGGTTCAGTATACATGCCAGTGCTGGATAGGGAAGGGTTCTATATAAGTGCAGGTGCCATATAGTTGCGGAGGTTCCACTTTTTTGGGGCTATATTGCCATATTGGTGCTTATGCCCAAAATATGCGATCCTGCCACATTTCCTGGAGCGTGGATGCTATATAGGTGCGGTGGTTCAGTATACATGCCAGTGCTGGATAGGGAAGGGTTCTATATAAGTGCAGGTGCCATATAGTTGCGGAGGTTCCACTTTTTTGGGGCTATATTGCCATATTGGTGCTTATGCCCAAAATATGCGATCCTGCCACATTTCCTGGAGCGTGGATGCTATATAGGTGCGGTGGTTCAGTATACATGCCAGTGCTGGATAGGGAAGGGTTCTATATAAGTGCAGGTGCCATATAGTTGCGGAGGTTCCACTTTTTTGGGGCTATATTGCCATATTGGTGCTTATGCCCAAGATGTGCGATCCTGCCACATTTCCTGGAGCGTGGGTGCTATATAGGTGCGGTGGTTCAGTATACATGCCAGTGCTGGATAGGGAAGGGTTCTATATAAGTGCAGGTGCCATATAGTTGCGGAGGTTCCACTTTTTTGGGGCTATATTGCCATATTGGTGCTTATGCCCAAGATGTGCGATCCTGCCACATTTCCTGGAGCGTGGGTGCTATATAGGTGCGGTGGTTCAGTATACATGCCAGTGCTGGATAGGGAAGGGTTCTATATAAGTGCAGGTGCCATATAGTTGCGGAGGTTCCACTTTTTTGGGGCTATATTGCCATATTGGTGCTTATGCCCAAAATATGCGATCCTGCCACATTTCCTAGAGCGTGGGTTCCTATATAGGTGCGGTGGATTCAATATACATGCAAGTGCTGGATAGGGAAGGGTTCTATATAAGTGCAGGTGCCATATAGTTGCGGAGGTTCCACTTTTTTAGGGCTATATTGCCATATTGGTGCTTATGCCCAAAATATGCGATCCTGCCACATTTCCTAGAGCGTGGGTGCTATATAGGTGCGGTGGTTCAGTATACATGCCAGTGCTGGATAGTGAAGGGTTCTATATAAGTGCAGGTGCCATATAGTTGCGGAGGTTCCACTTTTTTGGGGCTAGAGTGCCATATTGTTGCTAGTGCCCAAGATAGTGCGATCCTGCCACATTTCCTGGAGCGTGGGATGCTATATAGGTGCGGTGGTTCAGTATACATGCCAGTGCTGGATAGGGAAGGGTTCTATATAAGTGCAGGTGCCATATAGTTGCGGAGTTCCACTTTTTTGAGGCTAGAGTGCCAGTATTGTTGCTAGTGCCCAAGATGTGCGATCCTGCCACATTTCCTGGAGCGTGGGTGCTATATAGGTGCGGTGATTCAGTATACATGCCAGTGCTGGATAGGGAAGGGTTCTATATAAGTGCAGGTGCCATATAGTTGCGGAGGTTCCACTTTTTTGGGGCTATATTGCCATATTGGTGCTTATGCCCAAAATATGCGATCCTGCCACATTTCCTGGAGCGTGGGTGCTATATAGGTGCGGTGGTTCAGTATACATGCCAGTGCTGGATAGGGAAGGGTTCTATATAAGTGCAGGTGCCATATAGTTGCGGAGGTTCCACTTTTTTGGGGCTATATTGCCATATTGGTGCTTATGCCCAAAATATGCGATCCTGCCACATTTCCTGGAGCGTGGATGCTATATAGGTGCGGTGGTTCAGTATACATGCCAGTGCTGGATAGGGAAGGGTTCTATATAAGTGCAGGTGCCATATAGTTGCGGAGGTTCCACTTTTTTGGGGCTAGAGTGCCATATTGGTGCTTGTGCCCAAGATGTGCGATCCTGCCACATTTCCTGGAGCGTGGGTGCTATATAGGTGCGGTGGTTCAGTATACATGCCAGTGCTGGATAGGGAAGGGTTCTATATAAGTGCAGGTGCCATATAGTTGCGGAGGTTCCACTTTTTTGGGGCTATATTGCCATATTGGTGCTTATGCCCAAAATATGCGATCCTGCCACATTTCCTGGAGCGTGGGTGCTATATAGGTGCGGTGGTTCAGTATACATGCCAGTGCTGGATAGGGAAGGGTTCTATATAAGTGCAGGTGCCATATAGTTGCGGAGGTTCCACTTTTTTGGGCTATATTGCCATATTGGTGCTTATGCCCAAGATAGTGCGATCCTGCCACATTTCCTGGAGCGTGGGATGCTATATAGGTGCGGTGGTTCAGTATACATGCCAGTGCTGGATAGGGAAGGGTTCTATATAAGTGCAGGTGCCATATAGTTGCGGAGGTTCCACTTTTTTGGGGCTATATTGCCATATTGGTGCTAGTGCCCAAGATATGCGATCCTGCCACATTTCCTGGAGCGTGGGATGCTATATAGGTGCGGTGGTTCAGTATACATGCCAGTGCTGGATAGGGAAGGGTTCTATATAAGTGCAGGTGCCATATAGTTGCGGAGGTTCCACTTTTTTGGGGCTATATTGCCATATTGGTGCTTATGCCCAAAATATGCGATCCTGCCACATTTCCTGGAGCGTGGATGCTATATAGGTGCGGTGGTTCAGTATACATGCCAGTGCTGGATAGGGAAGGGTTCTATATAAGTGCAGGTGCCATATAGTTGCGGAGGTTCCACTTTTTTGGGGCTATATTGCCATATTGGTGCTTATGCCCAAAATATGCGATCCTGCCACATTTCCTGGAGCGTGGATGCTATATAGGTGCGGTGGTTCAGTATACATGCCAGTGCTGGATAGGGAAGGGTTCTATATAAGTGCAGGTGCCATATAGTTGCGGAGGTTCCACTTTTTTAGGGGCTATATTGCCATATTGGTGCTTATGCCCAAAATATGCGATCCTGCCACATTTCCTGGAGCGTGGATGCTATATAGGTGCGGTGGTTCAGTATACATGCCAGTGCTGGATAGGGAAGGGTTCTATATAAGTGCAGGTGCCATATAGTTGCGGAGGTTCCACTTTTTTGGGGCTATATTGCCATATTGGTGCTTATGCCCAAGATGTGCGATCCTGCCACATTTCCTGGAGCGTGGGTGCTATATAGGTGCGGTGGTTCAGTATACATGCCAGTGCTGGATAGGGAAGGGTTCTATATAAGTGCAGGTGCCATATAGTTGCGGAGGTTCCACTTTTTTGGGGCTAGAGTGCCATATTGGTGCTAGTGCCCAAGATAGTGCGATCCTGCCACATTTCCTGGAGCGTGGATGCTATATAGGTGCGGTGGTTCAGTATACATGCCAGTGCTGGATAGGGAAGGGTTCTATATAAGTGCAGGTGCCATATAGTTGCGGAGGTTCCACTTTTTTGGGGCTATAGTGCCATATTGGTGCTTAGTGCCCAAATATGCGATCCTGCCACATTTCCTGGAGCGTGGGTGCTATATAGGTGCGGTGGTTCAGTATACATGCCAGTGCTGGATAGGGAAGGGTTCTATATAAGTGCAGGTGCCATATAGTTGCGGAGGTTCCACTTTTTTGGGGCTATATTGCCATATTGGTGCTTATGCCCAAAATATGCGATCCTGCCACATTTCCTGGAGCGTGGATGCTATATAGGTGCGGTGGTTCAGTATACATGCCAGTGCTGGATAGGGAAGGGTTCTATATAAGTGCAGGTGCCATATAGTTGCGGAGGTTCCACTTTTTTGGGGCTATATTGCCATATTGGTGCTTATGCCCAAAATATGCGATCCTGCCACATTTCCTGGAGCGTGGGTGCTATATAGGTGCGGTGGTTCAGTATACATGCCAGTGCTGGATAGGGAAGGGTTCTATATAAGTGCAGGTGCCATATAGTTGCGGAGGTTCCACTTTTTTGGGGCTATATTGCCATATTGGTGCTTATGCCCAAAATATGCGATCCTGCCACATTTCCTGGAGCGTGGATGCTATATAGGTGCGGTGGTTCAGTATACATGCCAGTGCTGGATAGGGAAGGGTTCTATATAAGTGCAGGTGCCATATAGTTGCGGAGGTTCCACTTTTTTGGGGCTATATTGCCATATTGGTGCTTATGCCCAAATATGCGATCCTGCCACATTTCCTGGAGCGTGGATGCTATATAGGTGCGGTGGTTCAGTATACATGCCAGTGCTGGATAGGGAAGGGTTCTATATAAGTGCAGGTGCCATATAGTTGCGGAGGTTCCACTTTTTTGGGGCTATATTGCCATATTGGTGCTTATGCCCAAAATATGCGATCCTGCCACATTTCCTGGAGCGTGGATGCTATATAGGTGCGGTGGTTCAGTATACATGCCAGTGCTGGATAGGGAAGGGTTCTATATAAGTGCAGGTGCCATATAGTTGCGGAGGTTCCACTTTTTTGGGGCTATATTGCCATATTGGTGCTTATGCCCAAAATATGCGATCCTGCCACATTTCCTGGAGCGTGGATGCTATATAGGTGCGGTGGTTCAGTATACATGCCAGTGCTGGATAGGGAAGGGTTCTATATAAGTGCAGGTGCCATATAGTTGCGGAGGTTCCACTTTTTTGGGGCTATATTGCCATATTGGTGCTTATGCCCAAAATATGCGATCCTGCCACATTTCCTGGAGCGTGGATGCTATATAGGTGCGGTGGTTCAGTATACATGCCAGTGCTGGATAGGGAAGGGTTCTATATAAGTGCAGGTGCCATATAGTTGCGGAGGTTCCACTTTTTTGGGGCTATAGTGCCATATTGGTGCTTAGTGCCCAAGATGTGCGATCCTGCCACATTTCCTGGAGCGTGGGTGCTATATAGGTGCGGTGGTTCAGTATACATGCCAGTGCTGGATAGGGAAGGGTTCTATATAAGTGCAGGTGCCATATAGTTGCGGAGGTTCCACTTTTTTGGGGCTATATTGCCATATTGGTGCTTATGCCCAAAATATGCGATCCTGCCACATTTCCTGGAGCGTGGGTGCTATATAGGTGCGGTGGTTCAGTATACATGCCAGTGCTGGATAGGGAAGGGTTCTATATAAGTGCAGGTGCCATATAGTTGCGGAGGTTCCACTTTTTTGGGGCTATATTGCCATATTGGTGCTTATGCCCAAAATATGCGATCCTGCCACATTTCCTGGAGCGTGGATGCTATATAGGTGCGGTGGTTCAGTATACATGCCAGTGCTGGATAGGGAAGGGTTCTATATAAGTGCAGGTGCCATATAGTTGCGGAGGTTCCACTTTTTTGGGGCTATATTGCCATATTGGTGCTTATGCCCAAAATATGCGATCCTGCCACATTTCCTGGAGCGTGGGATGCTATATAGGTGCGGTGGTTCAGTATACATGCCAGTGCTGGATAGGGAAGGGTTCTATATAAGTGCAGGTGCCATATAGTTGCGGAGGTTCCACTTTTTTGAGGCTAGAGTGCCAGTATTGGTGCTAGTGCCCAAAGATGTGCGATCCTTGCCACATTTCCTGGAGCGTGGGTGCTATATAGGTGCGGTGGTTCAGTATACATGCAAGTGCTGGATAGGGAAGGGTTCTATATAAGTGCAGGTGCCATATAGTTGCGGAGGTTCCACTTTTTTGGGGCTATATTGCCATATTGGTGCTTATGCCCAAAATATGCGATCCTGCCACATTTCCTGGAGCGTGGATGCTATATAGGTGCGGTGGTTCAGTATACATGCCAGTGCTGGATAGGGAAGGGTTCTATATAAGTGCAGGTGCCATATAGTTGCGGAGGTTCCACTTTTTTGGGGCTAGAGTGCCATATTGGTGCTAGTGCCCAAGATGTGCGATCCTGCCACATTTCCTGGAGCGTGGGTGCTATATAGGTGCGGTGGTTCAGTATACATGCCAGTGCTGGATAGGGAAGGGTTCTATATAAGTGCAGGTGCCATATAGTTGCGGAGGTTCCACTTTTTTGGGGCTATATTGCCATATTGGTGCTTATGCCCAAAATATGCGATCCTGCCACATTTCCTGGAGCGTGGGATGCTATATAGGTGCGGTGGTTCAGTATACATGCCAGTGCTGGATAGGGAAGGGTTCTATATAAGTGCAGGTGCCATATAGTTGCGGAGGTTCCACTTTTTTGGGGCTATATTGCCATATTGGTGCTTATGCCCAAAATATGCGATCCTGCCACATTTCCTGGAGCGTGGATGCTATATAGGTGCGGTGGTTCAGTATACATGCCAGTGCTGGATAGGGAAGGGTTCTATATAAGTGCAGGTGCCATATAGTTGCGGAGGTTCCACTTTTTTGGGGCTATATTGCCATATTGGTGCTTATGCCCAAAATATGCGATCCTGCCACATTTCCTGGAGCGTGGATGCTATATAGGTGCGGTGGTTCAGTATACATGCCAGTGCTGGATAGGGAAGGGTTCTATATAAGTGCAGGTGCCATATAGTTGCGGAGGTTCCACTTTTTTGGGGCTATATTGCCATATTGGTGCTTATGCCCAAGATATGCGATCCTGCCACATTTCCTGGAGCGTGGGTGCTATATAGGTGCGGTGGTTCAGTATACATGCCAGTGCTGGATAGGGAAGGGTTCTATATAAGTGCAGGTGCCATATAGTTGCGGAGGTTCCACTTTTTTGGGGCTATATTGCCATATTGGTGCTTATGCCCAAAATATGCGATCCTGCCACATTTCCTGGAGCGTGGGATGCTATATAGGTGCGGTGGTTCAGTATACATGCCAGTGCTGGATAGGGAAGGGTTCTATATAAGTGCAGGTGCCATATAGTTGCGGAGGTTCCACTTTTTTGGGGCTATATTGCCATATTGGTGCTTATGCCCAAAATATGCGATCCTGCCACATTTCCTGGAGCGTGGGTGCTATATAGGTGCGGTGGTTCAGTATACATGCCAGTGCTGGATAGGGAAGGGTTCTATATAAGTGCAGGTGCCATATAGTTGCGGAGGTTCCACTTTTTTGGGGCTAGAGTGCCATATTGGTGCTTAGTGCCCAAGATAGTGCGATCCTGCCACATTTCCTGGAGCGTGGATGCTATATAGGTGCGGTGGTTCAGTATACATGCCAGTGCTGGATAGGGAAGGGTTCTATATAAGTGCAGGTGCCATATAGTTGCGGAGGTTCCACTTTTTTGAGGCTAGAGTGCCATATTGGTGCTTAGTGCCCAAGATGTGCGATCCTGCCACATTTCCTGGAGCGTGGGTGCTATATAGGTGCGGTGGTTCAGTATACATGCCAGTGCTGGATAGGGAAGGGTTCTATATAAGTGCAGGTGCCATATAGTTGCGGAGGTTCCACTTTTTTGGGGCTATATTGCCATATTGGTGCTTATGCCCAAAATATGCGATCCTGCCACATTTCCTGGAGCGTGGATGCTATATAGGTGCGGTGGTTCAGTATACATGCCAGTGCTGGATAGGGAAGGGTTCTATATAAGTGCAGGTGCCATATAGTTGCGGAGGTTCCACTTTTTTGGGGCTATATTGCCATATTGGTGCTTATGCCCAAATATGCGATCCTGCCACATTTCCTGGAGCGTGGATGCTATATAGGTGCGGTGGTTCAGTATACATGCCAGTGCTGGATAGGGAAGGGTTCTATATAAGTGCAGGTGCCATATAGTTGCGGAGGTTCCACTTTTTTGGGGCTATATTGCCATATTGGTGCTTATGCCCAAATATGCGATCCTGCCACATTTCCTGGAGCGTGGATGCTATATAGGTGCGGTGGTTCAGTATACATGCCAGTGCTGGATAGGGAAGGGTTCTATATAAGTGCAGGTGCCATATAGTTGCGGAGGTTCCACTTTTTTGGGGCTATATTGCCATATTGGTGCTTATGCCCAAAATATGCGATCCTGCCACATTTCCTGGAGCGTGGGTGCTATATAGGTGCGGTGGTTCAGTATACATGCCAGTGCTGGATAGGGAAGGGTTCTATATAAGTGCAGGTGCCATATAGTTGCGGAGGTTCCACTTTTTTGGGGCTATATTGCCATATTGGTGCTTATGCCCAAGATAGTGCGATCCTGCCACATTTCCTGGAGCGTGGGATGCTATATAGGTGCGGTGGTTCAGTATACATGCCAGTGCTGGATAGGGAAGGGTTCTATATAAGTGCAGGTGCCATATAGTTGCGGAGGTTCCACTTTTTTGGGGCTATATTGCCATATTGGTGCTTATGCCCAAAATATGCGATCCTGCCACATTTCCTGGAGCGTGGGTGCTATATAGGTGCGGTGGTTCAGTATACATGCCAGTGCTGGATAGGGAAGGGTTCTATATAAGTGCAGGTGCCATATAGTTGCGGAGGTTCCACTTTTTTGGGGCTAGAGTGCCATATTGGTGCTAGTGCCCAAGATAGTGCGATCCTGCCACATTTCCTGGAGCGTGGATGCTATATAGGTGCGGTGGTTCAGTATACATGCCAGTGCTGGATAGGGAAGGGTTCTATATAAGTGCAGGTGCCATATAGTTGCGGAGGTTCCACTTTTTTGGGGCTATATTGCCATATTGGTGCTTATGCCCAAAATATGCGATCCTGCCACATTTCCTGGAGCGTGGGATGCTATATAGGTGCGGTGGTTCAGTATACATGCCAGTGCTGGATAGGGAAGGGTTCTATATAAGTGCAGGTGCCATATAGTTGCGGAGGTTCCACTTTTTTGGGGCTATAGTGCCATATTGGTGCTAGTGCCCAAGATGTGCGATCCTGCCACATTTCCTGGAGCGTGGGTGCTATATAGGTGCGGTGGTTCAGTATACATGCCAGTGCTGGATAGGGAAGGGTTCTATATAAGTGCAGGTGCCATATAGTTGCGGAGGTTCCACTTTTTTGGGGCTATATTGCCATATTGGTGCTTATGCCCAAAATATGCGATCCTGCCACATTTCCTGGAGCGTGGATGCTATATAGGTGCGGTGGTTCAGTATACATGCCAGTGCTGGATAGGGAAGGGTTCTATATAAGTGCAGGTGCCATATAGTTGCGGAGGTTCCACTTTTTTTGGGCTATATTGCCATATTGGTGCTTATGCCCAAGATGTGCGATCCTGCCACATTTCCTGGAGCGTGGATGCTATATAGGTGCGGTGGTTCAGTATACATGCCAGTGCTGGATAGGGAAGGGTTCTATATAAGTGCAGGTGCCATATAGTTGCGGAGGTTCCACTTTTTTGGGGCTATATTGCCATATTGGTGCTTATGCCCAAATATGCGATCCTGCCACATTTCCTGGAGCGTGGATGCTATATAGGTGCGGTGGTTCAGTATACATGCCAGTGCTGGATAGGGAAGGGTTCTATATAAGTGCAGGTGCCATATAGTTGCGGAGGTTCCACTTTTTTATGCGATAACCTGACCGTATAGACCCTTGAATAACGTTAAACAGTTATCATCCCACCACTTCGATCATGCCTTTCTGAGGGCGGAGTCCTGAATTTAGAACATATTAGAGTTGTACTTCAAAATCAATATCATTATATATATATTTCAATAAATCCCTAATCATATAATTAAATTCTTGGGGGGGGGGGGGTTTTCTTAACTTATAATTAAATCCATTTTTGTTGTGTCTCGATAGCTTAATATATTAGTAAGGAATTGCGAAGAAATATTAAGAAAAATAAAGATTTAAAAAATGACCATCATATATGGGTAACAGATTCTAAAGGGGTGAGAGGTACCAATACATTATGGTTACGGATTTATAAAGGTGATATCAATAGAAAATTACATGTAACACGCAGGTTACTTCCCAGCTCAGTGCATATATGTACTTGTTCTTATTTACAAACTCACAGCGCTTTTGGTAGGCTAGTACCGCTTATTCCATCCGTGATCGTTGAGCTCAATGATGACGTTGGTGCATAATTCTAAGGAAAAGAAAAGATATTTAATACGAGTATATATGCACATGAGCGTACTAGAGTGTACTGCTTTGTAATCTCAAGGAAAATTAATGTTGCTCTCATACCCATTAGTTTCCAAAAAAACATTATGTTGGCTGTGTTACATAACTAACTATAAAACTGTATACATCGTGTGACGAAAGAGAATGGTTTTAGCCTGGCCCATGAAATCTAGAGGAAAAAGGGGCGTGTGTTACATCCACGAGTAACTAGGGTCCTCTATTGCCGTGATCGAGAGACAGGTCAGCCAGGCTGAGTAGGACTGCGCCTCCGGAAGAATCCAACAATAATGCAATCAATTCGAGTTCATTATTGGGTGTCGCTGGCGCAGCTAAATCAGTTGACGATGGGGTAAATTAACTCCTTAGCTGGGCTTCAGGTTGCCGATCCGATTCGACGTCGGTCTGCGGACTACACTTTCATTGGGGGCTCTATAAACGGGTGGCGTCAATGACGCCAAAAATAAGGGTCCGGGGGCTCCTCTTGGTTTTCGCCGTGCATCCACACGGTTGTTGAGGCTTTCGACGGACAACGTCAAGCTGCAGGTTTCGCTGCTCGGTGCCTCCCGCGGGTTTACTACTTGTCTTATCAATCCACCGGCAACACACCTCTCATAGACCACACCGTATATGCACTCCTATGCGACTGATGATCGCACGAGCGGGTACCGTGGCTACGGGCCGCCGTCCTATAACACAAATTCTTATATATATATTTTACCACGAAAACTTTCCAAATTAATCACGGACATACCAGCTATGTTTTCTTTTCTTTACACTGCTTCCTGGTTAATTACTCCTGATTCTGGGTCTTAATTGAAACTCGGTTCACGAGGTATGGCGTAGGTGCCAGAACTGTTCGTTGGCTAAATATATATATATATATTTATTCCCGAGTATAGCACAAACACGTCCGCTTTAATCAATCGATTCTTTGTCAATACTCCAGCCCAACTTCTGCAAGTTCAGCCAAGCGGTACCGAACCAAAAGCTCGAAGATCGGATGATATTTGGGGCAATTTTAACTGCATAATCGGATGATCTTAGCAACTTTAACTGCATAATCGGATGATCTTGGGAACTTTAACTGCATAATCGGATGATCTTTCGCCCATTTGAGCGAAATTTTGGTCAAGCTTCTAATCTATGCTCTCCCTACGCTACGCTACTCTCTTGGGTCAAGGTAAACGTGACGTCTTTCGCTTAAATGCGTGTGCTGTGCGCCGACTCTCTTTAGAAAGCTTTTCGGAAAGCTTGCAGCTTACGATCCACTTTCGGAGTTACTATGGCTCTGCACTTTTAAGCATTACCAAAAGAAAACTATGCTTATCCGTGATGTTCTATACTCGTTCCCTAAATTCGGCCACTACAGATCCTGCCACATTTCCTGGAGCGTGGATGCTATATAGGTGCCCTGGTTAAGTATACATGCCAGTGCTGGATAGGGAAGGGTTCTATATAAGTGCAGGTGCCATATAGTTGCGGAGGTTCCACTTTTTTGGGGCTATATTGCCATATTGGTGCTTATGCCCAAGATGTGCGATCCTGCCACATTTCCTGGAGCGTGGGATGCTATATAGGTGCGGTGGTTCAGTATACATGCCAGTGCTGGATAGGGAAGGGTTCTATATAAGTGCAGGTGCCATATAGTTGCGGAGGTTCCACTTTTTTGGGGCTATATTGCCATATTGGTGCTTATGCCCAAAATATGCGATCCTGCCACATTTCCTGGAGCGTGGATGCTATATAGGTGCGGTGGTTCAGTATACATGCCAGTGCTGGATAGGGAAGGGTTCTATATAAGTGCAGGTGCCATATAGTTGCGGAGGTTCCACTTTTTTGGGGCTATATTGCCATATTGGTGCTTATGCCCAAAATATGCGATCCTGCCACATTTCCTGGAGCGTGGATGCTATATAGGTGCGGTGGTTCAGTATACATGCCAGTGCTGGATAGGGAAGGGTTCTATATAAGTGCAGGTGCCATATAGTTGCGGAGGTTCCACTTTTTTGGGGCTATATTGCCATATTGGTGCTTATGCCCAAAATATGCGATCCTGCCACATTTCCTGGAGCGTGGGATGCTATATAGGTGCGGTGGTTCAGTATACATGCCAGTGCTGGATAGGGAAGGGTTCTATATAAGTGCAGGTGCCATATAGTTGCGGAGGTTCCACTTTTTTGGGGCTATATTGCCATATTGGTGCTTATGCCCAAATATGCGATCCTGCCACATTTCCTGGAGCGTGGATGCTATATAGGTGCGGTGGTTCAGTATACATGCCAGTGCTGGATAGGGAAGGGTTCTATATAAGTGCAGGTGCCATATAGTTGCGGAGGTTCCACTTTTTTGGGGCTATATTGCCATATTGGTGCTTATGCCCAAGATGTGCGATCCTGCCACATTTCCTGGAGCGTGGGTGCTATATAGGTGCGGTGGTTCAGTATACATGCCAGTGCTGGATAGGGAAGGGTTCTATATAAGTGCAGGTGCCATATAGTTGCGGAGGTTCCACTTTTTTGGGGCTATATTGCCATATTGGTGCTTATGCCCAAATATGCGATCCTGCCACATTTCCTGGAGCGTGGATGCTATATAGGTGCGGTGGTTCAGTATACATGCCAGTGCTGGATAGGGAAGGGTTCTATATAAGTGCAGGTGCCATATAGTTGCGGAGGTTCCACTTTTTTGAGGCTATAGTGCCATATTGTTGCTTAGTGCCCAAGATGTGCGATCCTGCCACATTTCCTGGAGCGTGGGTGCTATATAGGTGCGGTGGTTCAGTATACATGCCAGTGCTGGATAGGGAAGGGTTCTATATAAGTGCAGGTGCCATATAGTTGCGGAGGTTCCACTTTTTTGGGGCTATATTGCCATATTGGTGCTTATGCCCAAAATATGCGATCCTGCCACATTTCCTGGAGCGTGGATGCTATATAGGTGCGGTGGTTCAGTATACATGCCAGTGCTGGATAGGGAAGGGTTCTATATAAGTGCAGGTGCCATATAGTTGCGGAGGTTCCACTTTTTTGGGGCTATATTGCCATATTGGTGCTTATGCCCAAGATGTGCGATCCTGCCACATTTCCTGGAGCGTGGGTGCTATATAGGTGCGGTGGTTCAGTATACATGCCAGTGCTGGATAGGGAAGGGTTCTATATAAGTGCAGGTGCCATATAGTTGCGGAGGTTCCACTTTTTTGGGGCTATATTGCCATATTGGTGCTTATGCCCAAAATATGCGATCCTGCCACATTTCCTGGAGCGTGGATGCTATATAGGTGCGGTGGTTCAGTATACATGCCAGTGCTGGATAGGGAAGGGTTCTATATAAGTGCAGGTGCCATATAGTTGCGGAGGTTCCACTTTTTTGGGGCTATATTGCCATATTGGTGCTTATGCCCAAATATGCGATCCTGCCACATTTCCTGGAGCGTGGATGCTATATAGGTGCGGTGGTTCAGTATACATGCCAGTGCTGGATAGGGAAGGGTTCTATATAAGTGCAGGTGCCATATAGTTGCGGAGGTTCCACTTTTTTGGGGCTATATTGCCATATTGGTGCTTATGCCCAAATATGCGATCCTGCCACATTTCCTGGAGCGTGGGATGCTATATAGGTGCGGTGGTTCAGTATACATGCCAGTGCTGGATAGGGAAGGGTTCTATATAAGTGCAGGTGCCATATAGTTGCGGAGGTTCCACTTTTTTGGGGCTATATTGCCATATTGGTGCTTATGCCCAAAATATGCGATCCTGCCACATTTCCTGGAGCGTGGATGCTATATAGGTGCGGTGGTTCAGTATACATGCCAGTGCTGGATAGGGAAGGGTTCTATATAAGTGCAGGTGCCATATAGTTGCGGAGGTTCCACTTTTTTGGGGCTATATTGCCATATTGGTGCTTATGCCCAAGATGTGCGATCCTGCCACATTTCCTGGAGCGTGGGTGCTATATAGGTGCGGTGGTTCAGTATACATGCCAGTGCTGGATAGGGAAGGGTTCTATATAAGTGCAGGTGCCATATAGTTGCGGAGGTTCCACTTTTTTGGGGCTATATTGCCATATTGGTGCTTATGCCCAAAATATGCGATCCTGCCACATTTCCTGGAGCGTGGGATGCTATATAGGTGCGGTGGTTCAGTATACATGCCAGTGCTGGATAGGGAAGGGTTCTATATAAGTGCAGGTGCCATATAGTTGCGGAGGTTCCACTTTTTTGGGGCTATATTGCCATATTGGTGCTTATGCCCAAATATGCGATCCTGCCACATTTCCTGGAGCGTGGATGCTATATAGGTGCGGTGGTTCAGTATACATGCCAGTGCTGGATAGGGAAGGGTTCTATATAAGTGCAGGTGCCATATAGTTGCGGAGGTTCCACTTTTTTGGGGCTATATTGCCATATTGGTGCTTATGCCCAAAATATGCGATCCTGCCACATTTCCTGGAGCGTGGGTGCTATATAGGTGCGGTGGTTCAGTATACATGCCAGTGCTGGATAGGGAAGGGTTCTATATAAGTGCAGGTGCCATATAGTTGCGGAGGTTCCACTTTTTTGGGGCTATATTGCCATATTGGTGCTTATGCCCAAAATATGCGATCCTGCCACATTTCCTGGAGCGTGGGTGCTATATAGGTGCGGTGGTTCAGTATACATGCCAGTGCTGGATAGGGAAGGGTTCTATATAAGTGCAGGTGCCATATAGTTGCGGAGGTTCCACTTTTTTGGGGCTATATTGCCATATTGGTGCTTATGCCCAAAATATGCGATCCTGCCACATTTCCTGGAGCGTGGGATGCTATATAGGTGCGGTGGTTCAGTATACATGCCAGTGCTGGATAGGGAAGGGTTCTATATAAGTGCAGGTGCCATATAGTTGCGGAGGTTCCACTTTTTTGGGGCTATATTGCCATATTGGTGCTTATGCCCAAAATATGCGATCCTGCCACATTTCCTAGGAGCGTGGGTGCTATATAGGTGCGGTGGTTCAATATACATGCCAGTGCTGGATAGGGAAGGGTTCTATATAAGTGCAGGTGCCATATAGTTGCGGAGGTTCCACTTTTTTGGGGCTATATTGCCATATTGGTGCTTATGCCCAAAATATGCGATCCTGCCACATTTCCTGGAGCGTGGGTGCTATATAGGTGCGGTGGTTCAGTATACATGCCAGTGCTGGATAGGGAAGGGTTCTATATAAGTGCAGGTGCCATATAGTTGCGGAGGTTCCACTTTTTTGGGGCTATATTGCCATATTGGTGCTTATGCCCAAGATAGTGCGATCCTGCCACATTTCCTGGAGCGTGGGATGCTATATAGGTGCGGTGGTTCAGTATACATGCCAGTGCTGGATAGGGAAGGGTTCTATATAAGTGCAGGTGCCATATAGTTGCGGAGGTTCCACTTTTTTGGGGCTATATTGCCATATTGGTGCTTATGCCCAAAATATGCGATCCTGCCACATTTCCTGGAGCGTGGGATGCTATATAGGTGCGGTGGTTCAGTATACATGCCAGTGCTGGATAGGGAAGGGTTCTATATAAGTGCAGGTGCCATATAGTTGCGGAGGTTCCACTTTTTTGGGGCTATATTGCCATATTGGTGCTTATGCCCAAAGATGTGCGATCCTGCCACATTTCCTGGAGCGTGGGATGCTATATAGGTGCGGTGGTTCAGTATACATGCCAGTGCTGGATAGGGAAGGGTTCTATATAAGTGCAGGTGCCATATAGTTGCGGAGGTTCCACTTTTTTGGGGCTATATTGCCATATTGGTGCTTATGCCCAAAATATGCGATCCTGCCACATTTCCTGGAGCGTGGATGCTATATAGGTGCGGTGGTTCAGTATACATGCCAGTGCTGGATAGGGAAGGGTTCTATATAAGTGCAGGTGCCATATAGTTGCGGAGGTTCCACTTTTTTGGGGCTATATTGCCATATTGGTGCTAGTGCCCAAGATGTGCGATCCTGCCACATTTCCTGGAGCGTGGGTGCTATATAGGTGCGGTGGTTCAGTATACATGCCAGTGCTGGATAGGGAAGGGTTCTATATAAGTGCAGGTGCCATATAGTTGCGGAGGTTCCACTTTTTTGGGGCTATATTGCCATATTGGTGCTTATGCCCAAAATATGCGATCCTGCCACATTTCCTGGAGCGTGGATGCTATATAGGTGCGGTGGTTCAGTATACATGCCAGTGCTGGATAGGGAAGGGTTCTATATAAGTGCAGGTGCCATATAGTTGCGGAGGTTCCACTTTTTTGGGGCTATATTGCCATATTGGTGCTTATGCCCAAGATTTGCGATCCTGCCACATTTCCTGGAGCGTGGGTGCTATATAGGTGCGGTGGTTCAGTATACATGCCAGTGCTGGATAGGGAAGGGTTCTATATAAGTGCAGGTGCCATATAGTTGCGGAGGTTCCACTTTTTTGGGGCTATATTGCCATATTGGTGCTTATGCCCAAAATATGCGATCCTGCCACATTTCCTGGAGCGTGGATGCTATATAGGTGCGGTGGTTCAGTATACATGCCAGTGCTGGATAGGGAAGGGTTCTATATAAGTGCAGGTGCCATATAGTTGCGGAGGTTCCACTTTTTTGGGGCTATATTGCCATATTGGTGCTTAGTGCCCAAGATAGTGCGATCCTGCCACATTTCCTGGAGCGTGGGATGCTATATAGGTGCGGTGGTTCAGTATACATGCCAGTGCTGGATAGGGAAGGGTTCTATATAAGTGCAGGTGCCATATAGTTGCGGAGGTTCCACTTTTTTGGGGCTATATTGCCATATTGGTGCTTATGCCCAAATATGCGATCCTGCCACATTTCCTGGAGCGTGGGATGCTATATAGGTGCGGTGGTTCAGTATACATGCCAGTGCTGGATAGGGAAGGGTTCTATATAAGTGCAGGTGCCATATAGTTGCGGAGGTTCCACTTTTTTGGGGCTATATTGCCATATTGGTGCTTATGCCCAAATATGCGATCCTGCCACATTTCCTGGAGCGTGGGTGCTATATAGGTGCGGTGGTTCAGTATACATGCCAGTGCTGGATAGGGAAGGGTTCTATATAAGTGCAGGTGCCATATAGTTGCGGAGGTTCCACTTTTTTGGGGCTATATTGCCATATTGGTGCTTATGCCCAAAATATGCGATCCTGCCACATTTCCTGGAGCGTGGATGCTATATAGGTGCGGTGGTTCAGTATACATGCCAGTGCTGGATAGGGAAGGGTTCTATATAAGTGCAGGTGCCATATAGTTGCGGAGGTTCCACTTTTTTGGGGCTATATTGCCATATTGGTGCTTATGCCCAAATATGCGATCCTGCCACATTTCCTGGAGCGTGGATGCTATATAGGTGCGGTGGTTCAGTATACATGCCAGTGCTGGATAGGGAAGGGTTCTATATAAGTGCAGGTGCCATATAGTTGCGGAGGTTCCACTTTTTTGGGGCTATATTGCCATATTGGTGCTTATGCCCAAAATATGCGATCCTGCCACATTTCCTGGAGCGTGGGTGCTATATAGGTGCGGTGGTTCAGTATACATGCCAGTGCTGGATAGGGAAGGGTTCTATATAAGTGCAGGTGCCATATAGTTGCGGAGGTTCCACTTTTTTGGGGCTATATTGCCATATTGGTGCTTATGCCCAAATATGCGATCCTGCCACATTTCCTGGAGCGTGGGTGCTATATAGGTGCGGTGGTTCAGTATACATGCCAGTGCTGGATAGGGAAGGGTTCTATATAAGTGCAGGTGCCATATAGTTGCGGAGGTTCCACTTTTTTGGGGCTATATTGCCATATTGGTGCTTATGCCCAAATATGCGATCCTGCCACATTTCCTGGAGCGTGGATGCTATATAGGTGCGGTGGTTCAGTATACATGCCAGTGCTGGATAGGGAAGGGTTCTATATAAGTGCAGGTGCCATATAGTTGCGGAGGTTCCACTTTTTTGGGGCTATATTGCCATATTGGTGCTTATGCCCAAATATGCGATCCTGCCACATTTCCTGGAGCGTGGGTGCTATATAGGTGCGGTGGTTCAGTATACATGCCAGTGCTGGATAGGGAAGGGTTCTATATAAGTGCAGGTGCCATATAGTTGCGGAGGTTCCACTTTTTTGGGGCTATATTGCCATATTGGTGCTTATGCCCAAAATATGCGATCCTGCCACATTTCCTGGAGCGTGGGTGCTATATAGGTGCGGTGGTTCAGTATACATGCCAGTGCTGGATAGGGAAGGGTTCTATATAAGTGCAGGTGCCATATAGTTGCGGAGGTTCCACTTTTTTAGGGCTATATTGCCATATTGGTGCTTATGCCCAAAATATGCGATCCTGCCACATTTCCTGGAGCGTGGGTGCTATATAGGTGCGGTGGTTCAGTATACATGCCAGTGCTGGATAGGGAAGGGTTCTATATAAGTGCAGGTGCCATATAGTTGCGGAGGTTCCACTTTTTTGGGGCTATATTGCCATATTGGTGCTTATGCCCAAAATATGCGATCCTGCCACATTTCCTGGAGCGTGGGTGCTATATAGGTGCGGTGGTTCAGTATACATGCCAGTGCTGGATAGGGAAGGGTTCTATATAAGTGCAGGTGCCATATAGTTGCGGAGGTTCCACTTTTTTGGGGCTATATTGCCATATTGGTGCTTATGCCCAAAATATGCGATCCTGCCACATTTCCTGGAGCGTGGGTGCTATATAGGTGCGGTGGTTCAGTATACATGCCAGTGCTGGATAGGGAAGGGTTCTATATAAGTGCAGGTGCCATATAGTTGCGGAGGTTCCACTTTTTTGGGGCTATATTGCCATATTGGTGCTTATGCCCAAAATATGCGATCCTGCCACATTTCCTGGAGCGTGGGATGCTATATAGGTGCGGTGGTTCAGTATACATGCCAGTGCTGGATAGGGAAGGTTTCTATATAAGTGCAGGTGTCATATAATTTCGGAGGTTCCACTTTTTGGGGCTATAT
>NW_020825668.1:0-47507 GCF_003286085.1 Drosophila persimilis
GTAGGTATTTTGAGAGCCCTTTTTTAATCGTATGTGTGGCTGATGGATTTTTCCTTTTCCAGGACCATAGGGCACTCTGAATGCCATGGCACTGGATCCGGCCACCAGCTAAGGACGATGGCGGACACGACACACATCTACTCGAACGGCACAGGTCCGGCCGCCCAAGTGTAATGGATGTTTGTGTGTGTTGATGTTTTATTTATTGCTTTGATGGCGGCAGCGTCCGTTGTTAATTTTTGTTGTGGCATGCGGTTGATATGCATTTGTCATTTAATCCTTGCAGTGGCAGAGATGTGTCCAATTAGTACACAGCGTTCCAGGATATCTGGTTGTCAAGATGGTACCTCATGTTGCGGGCGTAGGCCTTAATGTCATCCATGGAGTCGTCATCTGTCCACATCTCATCGTCATCATTTTCTTCATACCGTTCAGGATCCGTCTCTGGAATGGCGGCTGGCATTGGCCCTGACGTTTTTTGTGGTGGCTGTGGAGCTGGGGCAACCACTGCTGCTGCTGCCATTGTTGGTGGATTTTCCGATGTCACTGGAACTGCTGGAGTTGCCGTCACTGCCTGGGATTGGATGAGCGAGGTGAGTAGTGACATCATCGCTTCCAGCCTCTTTTCCAATCGCGTCATCCTCTGCGTATTCTCCAACAGTGCCTGGCTGCAGGATCCCTCGCAAGATTGGCGTTTCGGCTGCATCTTCTGCCGGGAGCGGTTGTTGGCAAGCTGCTGCTGCTGCTGTCGCTGTTGTTGTTCGCGCTGCGGCTGCTGTTGCAGCTGCTGTAGCTGCTGTGCTGTTGTGCCTGGGAACGGCTCAATGGCTGCTCTGGACGTCGTCGCCCAGTGCGTGGGCCAGAGGCAGCAGGCGTCTTTTTTTTGTATGTATTGGCTGCTGCTGCTTCTGCTGATGTTGTTGTCCTCTTCGTCGCCCAGGAGAGGAGACATTGAGTGGCGTCCATGCTGCCTGCTGCTGCTGTCCGCGCCAGGGATTGGCTGGCGTTTGAGCTTGCTGTTGCTCTGCTGTCGGCGCCCTGGATGTGCTGGTGTTGTTCTTGCTGGTGGTGGCTGCTGCTCTGGCAATGGCTGCAGAAGCGAGCTGCGCTTGCGACGCAACTCCTGCATGGCCACTCGGTGGGACAGAAGGCGGCCCCTTGCTGCCTTGAATGCCGGACATCCTTGTAGGCGCTGATGTGGGCGCCCTGGCAATTGGCGCATTTAGGGGCGTCTGCCCTTGGCTTGGCACATGCCGTGGACGCGTGGGCACCCGCACACTTCAAACAGACGAATGAACGCCTGCAGTAGGTGCGGGTGTGCCCGAATGCCTGACATCTGTGGCCTGGGCTGGGTCCACCGGCTTGGCCTGCCTCTCAACGGTCACCACTGGTTGCCCAGCTGGGTTAATTGGAGGACATCGTGGTGGCTTTCATCCGGCTTGGGGGCTATCTCCAACTCGAACTGGTCGAGCGGCTGTCCATCGGATCTCCCTTTAATGGCTCTAATAAATATAACATAATAACCCAATTCGGCCATCTGATTTTTTATTAGTTGGGTGCTTGTGGAGTGGTGTAGATCTCGCACGACGATCCGTAGCCCACGGTCACTCTTGTGCTGGTGTTGTAGTGCCAGTCATCGCCTCGTTGCCGTCGCCATCGCCTAGGATTGCCATGATGGCATCCCTGGTAGCCATGTCGCGGGCCTGGATACGGACACCATTGCGGCTGATGAGCTTGGTGTGATAGCTACTGTTTGCCCACCCTCGGGTCATTCTGCAGCTTGTCCAGAATGGGCATAATGTCGGGGACAGCTGGCAGAATGATGGGGGGGGGGGAATAATTGTCGTTGGTTGTGCTGCCGCTGCAGCATCCGAGTTTGTCTGGCATTGGGCATACTCAGGGCGGGCAGCTGGAGCAGCCCAACGCCGCCGCCGCTGCTGCTGCTGTGGGTTCCTGTGCCGCAGCTACTAGTTGCATTTGCAGGTGAGTGAGGTAGAGCTAGTGGAGCATTGGCTGGAGCAGGGGCAGGGCAGGGCAGGGGCGGGGGCAGGGCATTTTGTGTAATTGTCCGCTGATGTTGTTGCTGTTGCTGGTTTGATTGTGGTGATGGAGATGGTTTTGAATTTGGGGGATATGGATTTGCTTGCCTTTGGTTACTTCCCGGAGTCGTCGTTTGGCCGATGCATAATTGGCATCCAATTGTCGTCGTCATCGTCATCAAACTCAAAAACCATATCATCACTGTCATCATCGTCATCGTCATCCACCTCGGCGCGGACGCGCTTCATGGCGAACGGGCCGCTGCAGCAGAGGTGGATGGGATATCATCGGTATTGGCTGTGTTTGTTGCTATTGGCTGATATTGTTGTTGTTGTTGATGTGTTTGCTGCTGCTGATGTTCCTCTGGCGGCGGTGGTGGGGGGGGGGGTCCGCCTGTTAACATTGCTGTTAACAGGCATCGTCTGGCAGCCGACGTAATTGGTAGTTGTCGTTTTTGTGTTGATGTCGCTGTTTGTGTGCTGATGTATGTCATCATTGTATTTGTGGTTGTGGTATTGGCTGTGTGCCTTGCATTTGGAACCGCTGCTGTGGGCCGATCGAGCGGGGGTTGTGCCATGGCTGTGGTTCGAGTTCGAACTCGCTCCCGAACGGGGCACTCGAGCACGAATCTTTTGTTGTCTGCAGTTCGTGTAGGGGCTGCTCGAGTGCCCTCTCGTACTGTCGCTGGTACGAGGTCGTACCCGCTCTCTCTTTGCGCCTTCTCTCGTTCCTTGCTGTTTCCGGCTCTCTCCACACGAAGCATCGGCCATACGGTGCATCGATACGTGTATGTGTGTGTTGGAGTGTGGGAAGCGGAATTATTGGCGCGCTCGGTACCGCTAGGCTTGGCTTGGCTTGGCATAGCGGTGCTTGACATTGCGGTGCTTTGGCTGACGCCGCTGCCGCTGCCGACGCCGCCAATGCCTCAAGCCGGCGACTACCGCTGCTGCTGCTGCTGATGTTCTGCTGCTTCTGCTGCCGCTGGCGTTCCTGGGTATGGACCGCCTCAACCCAATCGCCGATCTGGAACTGCTCCTGGCTGGTGAGATTGGGAATGGCCGCCCAGCTGTTGGGGCAGGGCAGGTCAGGGATGGGGCTTGTGGCCGGAGTGGCCGTGATGGTGGTGTCGGTATTTGTGGTCCTCACATACCCGGTAATGGTGGCTGGAGCCGGTCCAGGAATTGGAGGAAGTGCCTCCAACCAGGTGGCGGAGTCGGTGGATTGGCGTCTCAGTATCGCTGCGTCTGCCACGGCGCCGGTGGCTGCGCTGTCGGCGCTGGCTTCGCCGTCGGCGGCGCTGTCGGAGCTGGCAGTGGAAATGGCTGATTTGGGGCGATCCCTGGCTGTGACGCCGTGTGGTCCTCGTCGTCGTCGTCCTCTTCTGGCAGTGGAACCGCGTGGCATAGCTGCGCTGGATTGGCTTTGGTTGGATTTGGTAATAAATTTTTCGACCGACGCGAGTGGAGATTTTGTCAAGTCAGATTGATTCACACAGTTTTTTTGCGTTTTTTTTTCCAATTATATACCCGCTTTGGGTTGAGGGCTCATACAGTGCTCCATACAGGGGAGGAACTGAGAGGCTGGGGTGTGAGCCGCCAGCAACCAAGCGCGTTGCTTTATTAATTTCTCTTTGTGGGCAGTATATGTCTTAATTTAGTAGATGTACATTTTTGTTTGTTTGTTTTTTACAATTTAACTTTTAAACGGCACTCAAACACACTAGTACATTTAATGGCACAATAATTTACAACATATAAACTGCAGCAACGTTAAACAATTGTAACCTCGACTAGGCCCGCAGTCAGCATGGTGGGTGGGGGGGGGGGGGGGGGGGGGTGGGGGGGGGGGGCAAGGGAAAAAGAGAAAGAGAGAGAGATAAACTTTTCGGCACTTTGACGGAGGGACTAAACCTCAAACACGACTCGACTCCACAACGCTCACGACACGACTTTTTCTCGTTTGGACAGAGATCCAGACTCGAGACTCGATTCCGCGATCGGGGCAAAAGGCTCCAAAAGTATGAATTGTCAAGAGGGTGTCAAGTGTGTGTGTGTGCGGTGTGAGTCAAGAAAGTAAAGTGGGGCCACGCTCAAAAGTATGCTGTCTCTTCTTTGTAATTTTCCCTAACTTAAAATTTGATTTGATCCCCTGTGAGTTGTCAACTTGATGTTTTGTTGGTTGTAATGCGGTATGTGGTCTTCAGTCCCCTCTACTACCCTTGCCGCCTGCTGAGGGCAGACGACTAGGAATGTATCATGTACATGTGGGCGGGCAGTTATAGGGAACGTAGTGGATATATGCGAAGACTAGCATATTTGGCTCAATTTAGGCCGTAGTGGTGGGGGTGTGGCGGCAACTGATGCTGATCTGAAAGTCGATTACGAAACCGATAATCAATTGTCAGCACCGTTGCCGCCGAAGTTTTATCACAGATTGTAATAATTTTTTTTTAGTGGGGTGTCGGAGAACCGCACTAATTACGATAGTAACAATAAGGGGGGGGAAGAAGGGGTTAAAGAAATGAGATCGAAATGTGCAGAAATGTGCAGTGTTGCAACACGTAGTCAATTGGGGAATAGATAAAGGGAAAAGGTAAACAATGCATGTGCTTTGCATGGAAAATAAGTGGAAAGGCACTAAATAAAAGAGACAAGCACTTGCAGAAATAGCAATACAGATAAGTAATAGACTGGAGTGGAGACGACGGAAAAACAGGTAATAAAAGAGATACTACACTGGAACAAAGACGAGACAAAACAGTTACAATTGATTTACGTTTACAATATTACAATAAACATAACAATTTAAAATAATGTCTATATGTCAGCGTTATGTCGCTTAGAGGTTGCTTGGGTAAATTGGTGTTTCAAGTTCTTGGAGGAAGTCAAGTGTTATACAATTTGTTTGTATATATACATATATATATATATATATCTATATATATGTGTGTACGTGTTTGTATATATATATTGAGAATAGCTATCGTAGATCGTAGGGGCTACATGTATATGTATATCGTACGTGTATGCGTGTATGCTGAATGTATATATATACAATTAGTTTTAGAAACTTATTTTAGCAAGTAGATAGTGCGGGAAACAGACAATTGTTTAATTTATGTACATCAATTAATATTAGCAGAGAACGAAGGAACATTCAAAGGAACGCACAGGGACACACCGCCACATCAGCCACGCTACTATCGCGGTTCTCTGCGTTCCCCGGGGCCCGGTTGCGCGCCGACTTCTGGCGCTCCAGCTCTGCCTCGATGCGCAGCGATTCCATTTCGTCCATCTCGCTGATGGACTCCTTGAGATCCTCGGCAAACTTGCAGCGGGTCGTGCTCGTTGCGGGCATTGAAGGTGATCAGGATCTTACCGTCGACCTTCTGCGACAGCTGGATACAGAACGGATAGTTGGGCATGTCCAGCAGGGTCACCACCGTGCCGCAGAGCGGGAAGCTGTTGCGGAACGTGTACGTCACGGAGGTCTTCTTCTTGCTGAATATCTTGGTGATGACCAGCAGGTCGTTGAAGAGGAACACCTCGCGCTGGTGGACGCCCGGCCGCTCCTTCTTGTTCACGTCGGGTATCTCGTACAGGCGGCAATAGCAGACCAGCCGCCGGTGGGGCAGCGCCAGATTCGGCTTCTTGCCGACAATGGTGGCCTGCACCTTCATCACCTGGGTGACGTGGTCGCTGCCCGGCTTGAACTCGTCCGACTTGACGCGCTCATAGATGCCGCTCAGCATGTCCTTGTCAATGTCGTGGCAATCGTCGATGCCTCGCAGATTCTTGATGAAGTCCTCGACGCGCATGCGCCTTTCCGGCTTCAGATTGGGCGTGTGCAGATCCGTATGAGCATAATGATGGCAAATGCCAGCACAAAGATCTGTAAACAAATATAAATCGGATTAGTAGGCGAACCTCCAAGGAGGGGAGGGGAGGGGAGACTCTACCGTATCGGATGATCTTAGGCGCCCCACAATGTCCGCATTGCACTCGCAGTAGCGCTGCGAGAAGATCTCCATCAGCCGCTCAATCTTCTGCGCCTCCCCGGGCATCCGGAAGTAGGCCTGGAACTTGCGCAGGGCCACGTCCACCTGGCGGCCGGACAGGTCCAGCTCCATGGCGAAGCAGCTGAGCACGGCCATGTTGAACTGGTTCTGCAGATTGCCCAGATACTCGCCGATCATCTGGCGGGAGAGGCCCTTGCGCGTGATCAGGAAACGAGCCACGCCCTGTGGCGTGTTCTCGAGGAAGCCCCCTGCGGATGAGATAGGTGATGCCCTTCTCCGGCTTCTTGTTGAACAGATTGAGGCCACGCGGTACTGCCGCTTGCGTATGGTCTCCGACATCTTGTAGTTCTGGGCCACGCCCGCGGCGGAGGCCGCTGCCTGCAGCTGCTGCTGCTCGTGCTGCTCGTACTGCGCGGCGCTGGTGTGCGACGAGACGGCATGATCGTCCGTCGGCGGTACTCCGCCCGCCGCTGTGGCCGCTGCCACGGCCGCCTGCATCTGTGCGGCATAAGCTCCGGGCCCAGCAGCAGCTATGGCTGCTCCGGAGACCACAACGGCTCCACCTCCACCTCCGCTGGGCACCGAGACCGATACCGAGTCGGCCGAGTGCGTGGAGAACTGCTGGGAGCTGTTCAGGGCCGTGCCACGCTTCCACGTGTGGGGGGAGTTGCTGCGGTCCGATCCGAGGTCGCTGTTCATGTTCCGCTCCGCCGAGGTGACGCTCGAGTCTGAGCCGGAACTCTGGACGGAGGTCAGGCTGCCGTTCTCCGCCGTCTTGCAGAGCCCGTTGGTCCGCAGCAGCGACGGGGGCGGCGGTGTCTGGCGCTGCAGCAGCAGCAGCTGGCTCTGCTGCTGTGCCGTGATCGAAGAGGTGCGCTTGGGCACCTCCGGCGGAACCTTCTTGCAGCTGCCGCTGCCACTGCCGCTGCCGCTGCCCGTGCTGCCGCTGCAGCTGGGAGTGGGCGTGGTGCTGCCGCCCTTGGGGCGCATGTAGATCTGTGCCGCCGAGTAGTAGGGCGTGTGGGGGCTGTGCCCGCTGGCGTTCACCCACGAGGCGTTCAGCGAGACGTCCGCGGAGCTGGCGTAGCTCAGGTCGTGCGGGGAGCCGTGGTAGCTGGTGTAGTAGACGGCTCCCTGGGCATTGTAGTAATGCGGCTCGGCCGCGTGCAGCAGATTCACATGCGGATGGGAGGCCATTCCGCCAGCGGTGGCTGTGGATCCCGAAATGGAAACGGGAGAGGCGCCTGCAAAAAGACAGAGGAGTTGGATTAAGCAAAGGATCCACAAGCAGGGGGAGAGAGTGATTCCTTACCCGATTGACTACGTGGTATGGGACTGCAGTCCAGCTGTCGTCGCTCCCGCATCGACAGAGAGCGCGACTTTTGATTGCCAGAATGCCCAGAGTGTGCAATGGAGGAGGGGATCTGGCGTTTAATAGAGCTCTTAGTCCAGCTGCCACCTGCCTCCTGTACTGCTTTCAATCTCCTCCGTAGATACGTATCTATGCTTTGTCACAGAGCTAACAACTATGCTATGCTATTGATTGTTGATTGATTGAGGCAAAACAAACAGAGATCTAAACTGGAATTTTTAACAGCAGAATTTCCGTCTTTAAACGGAAGGGACATCGCCAAAATATCACCAAAGGGTCGTATCTATTCTATTAATCTGTTCCCGATTCCCTTTCAAGACACTCAATGCCTCCAAACGAGACTTATATCTTTGGGTAATCCCATAAAGAAGAGGCTCCCCAATCGTGTCCATGGTTTTCCCTTTGAGAGAGGCAATACTTACGCTGACTGTGCCCGTCCGCGCTTGAGGACATCTCCGCCATTGCGGATCGAGTTCTTCTTGTGCATTCCCTGGTGCTGGTGCTGCTGCTGCTGGTGCTGCTGCATCTGCTGTAGCTGCTGCTGCTGTTGTGCCTGGGAACGGCTCAATGGCTGCTCTGGACGTCGTCGCCCAGTGCGTGGGCCAGAGGCAGCAGGCGTCTGTTTTTTTGTATGTATTGGCTGCTGCTGCTTCTGCTTCTGCTGATGTTGTTGTCCTCTTCGTCGCCCAGGAGAGGAGACATTGAGTGGCGTCCATGCTGCCTGCTGCTGCTGTCCGCGCCAGGGATTGGCTGGCGTTTGAGCTTGCTGTTGCTGCTGCTGTCGGCGCCCTGGATGTGCTGGTGTTGTTCTTGCTGGTGGTGGCTGCTGCTCTGGCAATGGCTGCAGAAGCGAGCTGCGCTTGCGACGCAACTCCTGCATGGCCACTCGGTGGGACAGAAGGCGGCCCCTTGCTGCCTTGAATGCCGGACATCCCTTGTAGGCGCTGATGTGGGCGCCCTGGCAATTGGCGCATTCAGGGGCGTCTGCCCTTGGCTTGGCACATGCCGTGGACGCGTGGGCACCCGCACACTTCATACAGACGAATGAACGCCTGCAGTAGGTGCGGGTGTGCCCGAATGCCTGACATCTGTGGCACTGGGCTGGGTCCACCGGCTTGGCCTGCCTCTCAACGGTCACCAACTGGTTGCCCAGCTGGGTTAATTGGAGGACATCGTGGTGGCTTTCATCCGGCTTGGGGGCTATCTCCAACTCGAACTGGTCGAGCGGCTGTCCATCGGATCTCCCTTTAATGGCTCTAATAAATATAACATAATAACCCAATTCGGCCATCTGATTTTTTATTAGTTGGGTGCTTGTGGAGTGGTGTAGATCTCGCACGACGATCCGTAGCCCACGGTCACTCTTGTGCTGGTGTGTGTAGTGGCCAGTCATCGCCTCGTTGCCGTCGCCATCGCCCAGGATTGCCATGATGGCATCCCTGGTAGCCATGTCGCGGGCCTGGATACGGACACCATTGCGGCTGATGAGCTTGGTGTGATAGCTACTGTTGCCCACCCTCGGGTCATTCTGCAGCTTGTCCAGAATGGGCATAATGTCGGGGACAGCTGGCAGAATGATGGGGGGGGGAATAATTGTCGTTGGTTGGTGCTGTCGCTGCAGCATCCGAGTTTGTCTGGCATTGGGCATACTCAGGGCGGGCAGCTGGAGCAGCCCAACGCCGCCGCCGCTGCTGCTGCTGTGGGTTCCTGTGCCGCAGCTACTAGTTGCATTTGCAGGTGAGTGAGGTAGAGCTAGTGGAGCATTGGCTGGAGCAGGGGCAAAAAAACTATCATCCGCGCACTCAACGGGGCGGGATGTTAGTATGTGCTAATAGAACTAGTAATCGTACATTCATAGATCGCATTTGTAATTAATTGGTAGAGAAGATTAGATAAAAATGTGTGTGTGGGGGGGGGGGGGGGGCGTTATGTCGCTTAGAGGTTGCCTTGGGTAAATTGGTGTTTCAAGTTCTTGGAGGAAGTCAAGTGTTATACAATTTGTTTGTATATATACATATATATATATATATATCTATATATATGTGTGTACGTGTTTGTATATATATATTGAGAATAGCTATCGTAGATCGTAGGGGCTACATGTATATGTATATCGTACGTGTATGCGTGTATGCTGAATGTATATATATACAATTAGTTTTAGAAACTTATTTTAGCAAGTAGATAGTGCGGGAAACAGACAATTGTTTAATTTATGTACATCAATTAATATTAGCAGAGAACGAAGGAACATTCAAAATTCACTATATACTCGTAAGCTGTGTGTGTGGTGTGTGTGTATGTTTGTTTGTTAGGTGTTGCAGAAAAAATGGCTTTCGGTTCGTTTCGATTCGGATTATACAGATATTTGACTCTATATGCTATATAGATTTAATATTTATCGCTTTGCTGAACAACGGAAATGTACAATACGTAGATGAGTAGATGACTTAGACCTCCGTCGACCGTGCGTTCTCATCGGAGCGTGAGGCCTTCCTCTCCCTTCCAGGGATTCGACCCGTGACCACGGCTCCTCCTCCTACTCCTGCTCCTCCGCCTCCCTGCTGCTGTAGCGCCTGCGCCTGAGCCTGCGCTTGGGCCTGGGCTTGCGCCTGGGCTTGCATTTGTGCCTGTTGCTGAAGCATTTGCTGCTGCTGCATCATGTAGGCGGCCTGCGACTGCTGCACAAAGTTGGCATGCGTGTACGCCTGCATTCCGGGCGCTGCATACACATTGTTGGGCGTGGCAATCGCCGCCGTTGGCGGCATGTTGAAACGCATCTTGGCAGCCGCCGCTGCATTGGCGGCAGCTGCAATGGCCGCCGCATTCTCCCGCGAGGCGCTGGACGTGGTGGTCGACTGGAAGGAGATGCTCATGCCGCTGTCCAGGGAGCCGACGCTGCCTCGTCGCTGGGGCTTCTCGTTGCCAACTGGAAGGAGACTCGGAATAAGACAAACGCTCTCACATATCAAAATTTGAGTCTGAGAACTCACATTGCTCGTGCATGTCCAGGAGACTGTTGCTGAGCGCACTGCGCTTCAGCTGCTGCGTGGAGTCGGCCGAGTTGCCAGCTGCCTGCTCGCCGGCTGCCTGGGAGCCGCCGCCGGCTGGGAGCCATAGGGACAGGGACACACCTCCACATCGGCCACGCCACTATCGCGGTTCTCTGCGTTCCCCGGGGCCCGGTTGCGCGCCGACTTCTGGCGCTCCAGCTCTGCCTCGATGCGCAGCGATTCCATTTCGTCCATCTCGCTGATGGACTCCTTGAGATCCTCGGCAAACTTGCAGCGGTCGTGCTCGTTGCGGGCATTGAAGGTGATCAGGATCTTACCGTCGACCTTCTGCGACAGCTGGATGCAGAACGGATAGTTGGGCATGTCCAGCAGGGTCACCACCGTGCCGCAGAGCGGGAAGCTGTTGCGGAACGTGTACGTCACGGAGGTCTTCTTCTTGCTGAATATCTTGGTGATGACCAGCAGGTCGTTGAAGAGGAACACCTCGCGCTGGTGGACGCCCGGCCGCTCCTTCTTGTTCACGTCGGGTATCTCGTACAGGCGGCAATAGCAGACCAGCCGCCGGTGGGGCAGCGCCAGATTCGGCTTCTTGCCGACAATGGTGGCCTGCACCTTCATCACCTGGGTGACGTGGTCGCTGCCCGGCTTGAACTCGTCCGACTTGACGCGCTCATAGATGCCGCTCAGCATGTCCTTGTCAATGTCGTGGCAATCGTCGATGCCTCGCAGATTCTTGATGAAGTCCTCGACGCGCATGCGCCTTTCCGGCTTCAGATTGGGCGTGTGCAGATCCGTATTGAGCATAATGATGGCAAATGCCAGCACAAAGATCTGTAAACAAATATAAATCGGATTAGTAGGCGAACCTCCAAGGAGGGGAGGGGAGGGGAGACTCTACCGTATCGGATGATCTTAGGCGCCCCACAATGTCCGCATTGCACTCGCAGTAGCGCTGCGAGAAGATCTCCATCAGCCGCTCAATCTTCTGCGCCTCCCCGGGCATCCGGAAGTAGGCCTGGAACTTGCGCAGGGCCACGTCCACCTGGCGGCCGGACAGGTCCAGCTCCATGGCGAAGCAGCTGAGCACGGCCATGTTGAACTGGTTCTGCAGATTGCCCAGATACTCGCCGATCATCTGGCGGGAGAGGCCCTTGCGCGTGATCAGGAAACGAGCCACGCCCTGTGGCGTGTTCTCGAGGAAGCCCCTGCGGATGAGATAGGTGATGCCCTTCTCCGGCTTCTTGTTGAACAGATTGAGGCCCACGCGGTACTGCCGCTTGCGTATGGTCTCCGACATCTTGTAGTTCTGGGCCACGCCCGCGGCGGAGGCCGCTGCCTGCAGCTGCTGCTGCTCGTGCTGCTGCTGTTCGTGCTGCTCGTACTGCGCGGCGCTGGTGTGCGACGAGACGGCATGATCGTCCGTCGGCGGTACTCCGCCCGCCGCTGTGGCCGCTGCCACGGCCGCCTGCATCTGTGCGGCATAAGCTCCGGGCCCAGCAGCAGCTATGGCTGCTCCGGAGACCACAACGGCTCCACCTCCACCTCCGCTGGGCACCGAGACCGATACCGAGTCGGCCGAGTGCGTGGAGAACTGCTGGGAGCTGTTCAGGGCCGTGCCACGCTTCCACGTGTGGGGGGAGTTGCTGCGGTCCGATCCGAGGTCGCTGTTCATGTTCCGCTCCGCCGAGGTGACGCTCGAGTCTGAGCCGGAACTCTGGACGGAGGTCAGGCTGCCGTTCTCCGCCGTCTTGCAGAGCCCGTTGGTCCGCAGCAGCGACGGGGGCGGCGGTGTCTGGCGCTGCAGCAGCAGCAGCTGGCTCTGCTGCTGTGCCGTGATCGAAGAGGTGCGCTTGGGCACCTCCGGCGGAACCTTCTTGCAGCTGCCGCTGCCACTGCCGCTGCCGCTGCCCGTGCTGCCGCTGCAGCTGGGAGTGGGCGTGGTGCTGCCGCCCTTGGGGCGCATGTAGATCTGTGCCGCCGAGTAGTAGGGCGTGTGGGGGCTGTGCCCGCTGGCGTTCACCCACGAGGCGTTCAGCGAGACGTCCGCGGAGCTGGCGTAGCTCAGGTCGTGCGGGGAGCCGTGGTAGCTGGTGTAGTAGACGGCTCCCTGGGCATTGTAGTAATGCGGCTCGGCCGCGTGCAGCAGATTCACATGCGGATGGGAGGCCATTCCGCCAGCGGTGGCTGTGGATCCCGAAATGGAAACGGGAGAGGCGCCTGCAAAAAGACAGAGGAGTTGGATTAAGCAAAGGATCCACAAGCAGGGGGAGAGAGTGATTCCTTACCCGATTGACTACGTGGTATGGGACTGCAGTCCAGCTGTCGTCGCTCCCGCATCGACAGAGAGCGCGACTTTTGATTGCCAGAATGCCCAGAGTGTGCAATGGAGGAGGGGATCTGGCGTTTAATAGAGCTCTTAGTCCAGCTGCCACCTGCCTCCTGTACTGCTTTCAATCTCCTCCGTAGATACGTATCTATGCTTTGTCACAGAGCTAACAACTATGCTATGCTATTGATTGTTGATTGATTGAGGCAAAACAAACAGAGATCTAAACTGGAATTTTTAACAGCAGAATTTCCGTCTTTAAACGGAAGGGACATCGCCAAAATATCACCAAAGGGTCGTATCTATTCTATTAATCTGTTCCCGATTCCCTTTCAAGACACTCAATGCCTCCAAACGAGACTTATATCTTTGGGTAATCCCATAAAGAAGAGGCTCCCCAATCGTGTCCATGGTTTTCCCTTTGAGAGAGGCAATACTTACGCTGACTGTGCCCGTCCGCGCTTGAGGACATCTCCGCCATTGCGGATCGAGTTCTTCTTGTGCATTCCCTGGTGCTGGTGCTGCTGCTGCTGGTGCTGCTGCATCTGCTGTAGCTGCTGCTGCTGTTGTGCCTGGGAACGGCTCAATGGCTGCTCTGGACGTCGTCGCCCAGTGCGTGGGCCAGAGGCAGCAGGCGTCTGTTTTTTTGTATGTATTGGCTGCTGCTGCTTCTGCTTCTGCTGATGTTGTTGTCCTCTTCGTCGCCCAGGAGAGGAGACATTGAGTGGCGTCCATGCTGCCTGCTGCTGCTGTCCGCGCCAGGGATTGGCTGGCGTTTGAGCTTGCTGTTGCTGCTGCTGTCGGCGCCCTGGATGTGCTGGTGTTGTTCTTGCTGGTGGTGGCTGCTGCTCTGGCAATGGCTGCAGAAGCGAGCTGCGCTTGCGACGCAACTCCTGCATGGCCACTCGGTGGGACAGAAGGCGGCCCCTTGCTGCCTTGAATGCCGGACATCCCTTGTAGGCGCTGATGTGGGCGCCCTGGCAATTGGCGCATTTAGGGGCGTCTGCCCTTGGCTTGGCACATGCCGTGGACGCGTGGGCACCCGCACACTTCATACAGACGAATGAACGCCTGCAGTAGGTGCGGGTGTGCCCGAATGCCTGACATCTGTGGCACTGGGCTGGGTCCACCGGCTTGGCCTGCCTCTCAACGGTCACCAACTGGTTGCCCAGCTGGGTTAATTGGAGGACATCGTGGTGGCTTTCATCCGGCTTGGGGGCTATCTCCAACTCGAACTGGTCGAGCGGCTGTCCATCGGATCTCCCTTTAATGGCTCTAATAAATATAACATAATAACCCAATTCGGCCATCTGATTTTTTATTAGTTGGGTGCTTGTGGAGTGGTGTAGATCTCGCACGACGATCCGTAGCCCACGGTCACTCTTGTGCTGGTGTGTGTAGTGGCCAGTCATCGCCTCGTTGCCGTCGCCATCGCCCAGGATTGCCATGATGGCATCCCTGGTAGCCATGTCGCGGGCCTGGATACGGACACCATTGCGGCTGATGAGCTTGGTGTGATAGCTACTGTTGCCCACCCTCGGGTCATTCTGCAGCTTGTCCAGAATGGGCATAATGTCGGGGACAGCTGGCAGAATGATGGGGGGGGGGGAATAATTGTCGTTGGTTGGTGCTGTCGCTGCAGCATCCGAGTTTGTCTGGCATTGGGCATACTCAGGGCGGGCAGCTGGAGCAGCCCAACGCCGCCGCCGCTGCTGCTGCTGTGGGTTCCTGTGCCGCAGCTACTAGTTGCATTTGCAGGTGAGTGAGGTAGAGCTAGTGGAGCATTGGCTGGAGCAGGGGCAAAAAAACTATCATCCGCGCACTCAACGGGGCGGGATGTTAGTATGTGCTAATAGAACTAGTAATCGTACATTCATAGATCGCATTTGTAATTAATTGGTAGAGAAGATTAGATAAAAATGTGTGTGTGGGGGGGGGGGGGGCGTTATGTCGCTTAGAGGTTGCCTTGGGTAAATTGGTGTTTCAAGTTCTTGGAGGAAGTCAAGTGTTATACAATTTGTTTGTATATATACATATATATATATATATATCTATATATATGTGTGTACGTGTTTGTATATATATATTGAGAATAGCTATCGTAGATCGTAGGGGCTACATGTATATGTATATCGTACGTGTATGCGTGTATGCTGAATGTATATATATACAATTAGTTTTAGAAACTTATTTTAGCAAGTAGATAGTGCGGGAAACAGACAATTGTTTAATTTATGTACATCAATTAATATTAGCAGAGAACGAAGGAACATTCAAAATTCACTATATACTCGTAAGCTGTGTGTGTGGTGTGTGTGTATGTTTGTTTGTTAGGTGTTGCAGAAAAAATGGCTTTCGGTTCGTTTCGATTCGGATTATACAGATATTTGACTCTATATGCTATATAGATTTAATATTTATCGCTTTGCTGAACAACGGAAATGTACAATACGTAGATGAGTAGATGACTTAGACCTCCGTCGACCGTGCGTTCTCATCGGAGCGTGAGGCCTTCCTCTCCCTTCCAGGGATTCGACCCGTGACCACGGCTCCTCCTCCTACTCCTGCTCCTCCGCCTCCCTGCTGCTGTAGCGCCTGCGCCTGAGCCTGCGCTTGGGCCTGGGCTTGCGCCTGGGCTTGCATTTGTGCCTGTTGCTGAAGCATTTGCTGCTGCTGCATCATGTAGGCGGCCTGCGACTGCTGCACAAAGTTGGCATGCGTGTACGCCTGCATTCCGGGCGCTGCATACACATTGTTGGGCGTGGCAATCGCCGCCGTTGGCGGCATGTTGAAACGCATCTTGGCAGCCGCCGCTGCATTGGCGGCAGCTGCAATGGCCGCCGCATTCTCCCGCGAGGCGCTGGACGTGGTGGTCGACTGGAAGGAGATGCTCATGCCGCTGTCCAGGGAGCCGACGCTGCCTCGTCGCTGGGGCTTCTCGTTGCCAACTGGAAGGAGACTCGGAATAAGACAAACGCTCTCACATATCAAAATTTGAGTCTGAGAACTCACATTGCTCGTGCATGTCCAGGAGACTGTTGCTGAGCGCACTGCGCTTCAGCTGCTGCGTGGAGTCGGCCGAGTTGCCAGCTGCCTGCTCGCCGGCTGCCTGGGAGCCGCCGCCGGGCTGGGAGCCATAGGGACAGGGACACACCTCCACATCGGCCACGCCACTATCGCGGTTCTCTGCGTTCCCCGGGGCCCGGTTGCGCGCCGACTTCTGGCGCTCCAGCTCTGCCTCGATGCGCAGCGATTCCATTTCGTCCATCTCGCTGATGGACTCCTTGAGATCCTCGGCAAACTTGCAGCGGTCGTGCTCGTTGCGGGCATTGAAGGTGATCAGGATCTTACCGTCGACCTTCTGCGACAGCTGGATGCAGAACGGATAGTTGGGCATGTCCAGCAGGGTCACCACCGTGCCGCAGAGCGGGAAGCTGTTGCGGAACGTGTACGTCACGGAGGTCTTCTTCTTGCTGAATATCTTGGTGATGACCAGCAGGTCGTTGAAGAGGAACACCTCGCGCTGGTGGACGCCCGGCAGCTCCTTCTTGTTCACGTCGGGTATCTCGTACAGGCGGCAATAGCAGACCAGCCGCCGGTGGGGCAGCGCCAGATTCGGCTTCTTGCCGACAATGGTGGCCTGTACCTTCATCACCTGGGTGACGTGGTCGCTGCCCGGCTTGAACTCGTCCGACTTGACGCGCTCATAGATGCCGCTCAGCATGTCCTTGTCAATGTCGTGGCAATCGTCGATGCCTCGCAGATTCTTGATGAAGTCCTCGACGCGCATGCGCCTTTCCGGCTTCAGATTGGGCGTGTGCAGATCCGTATTGAGCATAATGATGGCAAATGCCAGCACAAAGATCTGTAAACAAATATAAATCGGATTAGTAGGCGAACCTCCAAGGAGGGGAGGGGAGGGGAGACTCTACCGTATCGGATGATCTTAGGCGCCCCACAATGTCCGCATTGCACTCGCAGTAGCGCTGCGAGAAGATCTCCATCAGCCGCTCAATCTTCTGCGCCTCCCCGGGCATCCGGAAGTAGGCCTGGAACTTGCGCAGGGCCACGTCCACCTGGCGGCCGGACAGGTCCAGCTCCATGGCGAAGCAGCTGAGCACGGCCATGTTGAACTGGTTCTGCAGATTGCCCAGATACTCGCCGATCATCTGGCGGGAGAGGCCCTTGCGCGTGATCAGGAAACGAGCCACGCCCTGTGGCGTGTTCTCGAGGAAGCCCCTGCGGATGAGATAGGTGATGCCCTTCTCCGGCTTCTTGTTGAACAGATTGAGGCCCACGCGGTACTGCCGCTTGCGTATGGTCTCCGACATCTTGTAGTTCTGGGCCACGCCCGCGGCGGAGGCCGCTGCCTGCAGCTGCTGCTGCTCGTGCTGCTGCTGTTCGTGCTGCTCGTACTGCGCGGCGCTGGTGTGCGACGAGACGGCATGATCGTCCGTCGGCGGTACTCCGCCCGCCGCTGTGGCCGCTGCCACGGCCGCCTGCATCTGTGCGGCATAAGCTCCGGGCCCAGCAGCAGCTATGGCTGCTCCGGAGACCACAACGGCTCCACCTCCACCTCCGCTGGGCACCGAGACCGATACCGAGTCGGCCGAGTGCGTGGAGAACTGCTGGGAGCTGTTCAGGGCCGTGCCACGCTTCCACGTGTGGGGGGAGTTGCTGCGGTCCGATCCGAGGTCGCTGTTCATGTTCCGCTCCGCCGAGGTGACGCTCGAGTCTGAGCCGGAACTCTGGACGGAGGTCAGGCTGCCGTTCTCCGCCGTCTTGCAGAGCCCGTTGGTCCGCAGCAGCGACGGGGGCGGCGGTGTCTGGCGCTGCAGCAGCAGCAGCTGGCTCTGCTGCTGTGCCGTGATCGAAGAGGTGCGCTTGGGCACCTCCGGCGGAACCTTCTTGCAGCTGCCGCTGCCACTGCCGCTGCCGCTGCCCGTGCTGCCGCTGCAGCTGGGAGTGGGCGTGGTGCTGCCGCCCTTGGGGCGCATGTAGATCTGTGCCGCCGAGTAGTAGGGCGTGTGGGGGCTGTGCCCGCTGGCGTTCACCCACGAGGCGTTCAGCGAGACGTCCGCGGAGCTGGCGTAGCTCAGGTCGTGCGGGGAGCCGTGGTAGCTGGTGTAGTAGACGGCTCCCTGGGCATTGTAGTAATGCGGCTCGGCCGCGTGCAGCAGATTCACATGCGGATGGGAGGCCATTCCGCCAGCGGTGGCTGTGGATCCCGAAATGGAAACGGGAGAGGCGCCTGCAAAAAGACAGAGGAGTTGGATTAAGCAAAGGATCCACAAGCAGGGGGAGAGAGTGATTCCTTACCCGATTGACTACGTGGTATGGGACTGCAGTCCAGCTGTCGTCGCTCCCGCATCGACAGAGAGCGCGACTTTTGATTGCCAGAATGCCCAGAGTGTGCAATGGAGGAGGGGATCTGGCGTTTAATAGAGCTCTTAGTCCAGCTGCCACCTGCCTCCTGTACTGCTTTCAATCTCCTCCGTAGATACGTATCTATGCTTTGTCACAGAGCTAACAACTATGCTATGCTATTGATTGTTGATTGATTGAGGCAAAACAAACAGAGATCTAAACTGGAATTTTTAACAGCAGAATTTCCGTCTTTAAACGGAAGGGACATCGCCAAAATATCACCAAAGGGTCGTATCTATTCTATTAATCTGTTCCCGATTCCCTTTCAAGACACTCAATGCCTCCAAACGAGACTTATATCTTTGGGTAATCCCATAAAGAAGAGGCTCCCCAATCGTGTCCATGGTTTTCCCTTTGAGAGAGGCAATACTTACGCTGACTGTGCCCGTCCGCGCTTGAGGACATCTCCGCCATTGCGGATCGAGTTCTTCTTGTGCATTCCCTGGTGCTGGTGCTGCTGCTGCTGGTGCTGCTGCATCTGCTGTAGCTGCTGCTGCTGTTGTGCCTGGGAACGGCTCAATGGCTGCTCTGGACGTCGTCGCCCAGTGCGTGGGCCAGAGGCAGCAGGCGTCTGTTTTTTTGTATGTATTGGCTGCTGCTGCTTCTGCTTCTGCTGATGTTGTTGTCCTCTTCGTCGCCCAGGAGAGGAGACATTGAGTGGCGTCCATGCTGCCTGCTGCTGCTGTCCGCGCCAGGGATTGGCTGGCGTTTGAGCTTGCTGTTGCTGCTGCTGTCGGCGCCCTGGATGTGCTGGTGTTGTTCTTGCTGGTGGTGGCTGCTGCTCTGGCAATGGCTGCAGAAGCGAGCTGCGCTTGCGACGCAACTCCTGCATGGCCACTCGGTGGGACAGAAGGCGGCCCCTTGCTGCCTTGAATGCCGGACATCCCTTGTAGGCGCTGATGTGGGCGCCCTGGCAATTGGCGCATTTAGGGGCGTCTGCCCTTGGCTTGGCACATGCCGTGGACGCGTGGGCACCCGCACACTTCATACAGACGAATGAACGCCTGCAGTAGGTGCGGGTGTGCCCGAATGCCTGACATCTGTGGCACTGGGCTGGGTCCACCGGCTTGGCCTGCCTCTCAACGGTCACCAACTGGTTGCCCAGCTGGGTTAATTGGAGGACATCGTGGTGGCTTTCATCCGGCTTGGGGGCTATCTCCAACTCGAACTGGTCGAGCGGCTGTCCATCGGATCTCCCTTTAATGGCTCTAATAAATATAACATAATAACCCAATTCGGCCATCTGATTTTTTATTAGTTGGGTGCTTGTGGAGTGGTGTAGATCTCGCACGACGATCCGTAGCCCACGGTCACTCTTGTGCTGGTGTGTGTAGTGGCCAGTCATCGCCTCGTTGCCGTCGCCATCGCCCAGGATTGCCATGATGGCATCCCTGGTAGCCATGTCGCGGGCCTGGATACGGACACCATTGCGGCTGATGAGCTTGGTGTGATAGCTACTGTTGCCCACCCTCGGGTCATTCTGCAGCTTGTCCAGAATGGGCATAATGTCGGGGACAGCTGGCAGAATGATGGGGGGGGGGAATAATTGTCGTTGGTTGGTGCTGTCGCTGCAGCATCCGAGTCATCACTGTCATCATCGTCATCGTCATCCACCTCGGCGCGGACGCGCTTCAGTGGCGAACGGGCCGCTGCAGCAGAGGTGGATGGGATATCATCGGTATTGGCTGTGTTTGTTGCTATTGGCTGATGTTGTTGTTGTTGTTGATGTGTTTGCTGCTGCTGATGTTCCTCTGGCGGCGGTGGTGGGGGGGGTCCGCCTGTTAACATTGCTGTTAACAGGCATCGTCTGGCTGCCGACGTAATTGTAGTTGTCGTTTTTGTGTTTGATGTCGCTGTTTGTGTGCTGATGTATGTCATCATTGTATTTGTGGTTGTGGTATTGGCTGTGTGCATTGCATTTGGAACCGCTGCTGTGGCCGATCGAGCGGGGTTTGTGCCATGGCTGTGGTTCGAGTTCGAACTCGCTCCCGAACGGGCACTCGAGCACGAATCTTGTGTTGGCTGCTGTTCGTGTAGAGGCTGCTCGAGTGCCCTCTCGTACTGTCGCTGGTACGAGGTCGTTACCCGCTCTCTCTTTGCGCCTTCTCTCGTTCCTTGCTGTTTCCGGCTCTCTCCACACGAAGCATCGGCATACGGTGCATCGATACGTGTATGTGTGTGTTCGTCGCCCAGGAGAGGAGACATTGAGTGGCGTCCATGCTGCCTGCTGCTGCTGTCCGCGCCAGGGATTGGCTGGCGTTTGAGCTTGCTGTTGCTGCTGCTGTCGGCGCCCTGGATGTGCTGGTGTTGTTCTTGCTGGTGGTGGCTGCTGCTCTGGCAATGGCTGCAGAAGCGAGCTGCGCTTGCGACGCAACTCCTGCATGGCCACTCGGTGGGACAGAAGGCGGCCCCTTGCTGCCTTGAATGCCGGACATCCCTTGTAGGCGCTGATGTGGGCGCCCTGGCAATTGGCGCATTTAGGGGCGTCTGCCCTTGGCTTGGCACATGCCGTGGACGCGTGGGCACCCGCACACTTCATACAGACGAATGAACGCCTGCAGTAGGTGCGGGTGTGCCCGAATGCCTGACATCTGTGGCACTGGGCTGGGTCCACCGGCTTGGCCTGCCTCTCAACGGTCACCAACTGGTTGCCCAGCTGGGTTAATTGGAGGACATCGTGGTGGCTTTCATCCGGCTTGGGGGCTATCTCCAACTCGAACTGGTCGAGCGGCTGTCCATCGGATCTCCCTTTAATGGCTCTAATAAATATAACATAATAACCCAATTCGGCCATCTGATTTTTTATTAGTTGGGTGCTTGTGGAGTGGTGTAGATCTCGCACGACGATCCGTAGCCCACGGTCACTCTTGTGCTGGTGTGTGTAGTGGCCAGTCATCGCCTCGTTGCCGTCGCCATCGCCCAGGATTGCCATGATGGCATCCCTGGTAGCCATGTCGCGGGCCTGGATACGGACACCATTGCGGCTGATGAGCTTGGTGTGATAGCTACTGTTGCCCACCCTCGGGTCATTCTGCAGCTTGTCCAGAATGGGCATAATGTCGGGGACAGCTGGCAGAATGATGGGGGGGGGGGGAATAATTGTCGTTGGTTGGTGCTGTCGCTGCAGCATCCGAGTTTGTCTGGCATTGGGCATACTCAGGGCGGGCAGCTGGAGCAGCCCAACGCCGCCGCCGCTGCTGCTGCTGTGGGTTCCTGTGCCGCAGCTACTAGTTGCATTTGCAGGTGAGTGAGGTAGAGCTAGTGGAGCATTGGCTGGAGCAGGGGCAAAAAAACTATCATCCGCGCACTCAACGGGGCGGGATGTTAGTATGTGCTAATAGAACTAGTAATCGTACATTCATAGATCGCATTTGTAATTAATTGGTAGAGAAGATTAGATAAAAATGTGTGTGTGGGGGGGGGGGGGGGGGGCGTTATGTCGCTTAGAGGTTGCCTTGGGTAAATTGGTGTTTCAAGTTCTTGGAGGAAGTCAAGTGTTATACAATTTGTTTGTATATATACATATATATATATATATATCTATATATATGTGTGTACGTGTTTGTATATATATATTGAGAATAGCTATCGTAGATCGTAGGGGCTACATGTATATGTATATCGTACGTGTATGCGTGTATGCTGAATGTATATATATACAATTAGTTTTAGAAACTTATTTTAGCAAGTAGATAGTGCGGGAAACAGACAATTGTTTAATTTATGTACATCAATTAATATTAGCAGAGAACGAAGGAACATTCAAAATTCACTATATACTCGTAAGCTGTGTGTGTGGTGTGTGTGTATGTTTGTTTGTTAGGTGTTGCAGAAAAAATGGCTTTCGGTTCGTTTCGATTCGGATTATACAGATATTTGACTCTATATGCTATATAGATTTAATATTTATCGCTTTGCTGAACAACGGAAATGTACAATACGTAGATGAGTAGATGACTTAGACCTCCGTCGACCGTGCGTTCTCATCGGAGCGTGAGGCCTTCCTCTCCCTTCCAGGGATTCGACCCGTGACCACGGCTCCTCCTCCTACTCCTGCTCCTCCGCCTCCCTGCTGCTGTAGCGCCTGCGCCTGAGCCTGCGCTTGGGCCTGGGCTTGCGCCTGGGCTTGCATTTGTGCCTGTTGCTGAAGCATTTGCTGCTGCTGCATCATGTAGGCGGCCTGCGACTGCTGCACAAAGTTGGCATGCGTGTACGCCTGCATTCCGGGCGCTGCATACACATTGTTGGGCGTGGCAATCGCCGCCGTTGGCGGCATGTTGAAACGCATCTTGGCAGCCGCCGCTGCATTGGCGGCAGCTGCAATGGCCGCCGCATTCTCCCGCGAGGCGCTGGACGTGGTGGTCGACTGGAAGGAGATGCTCATGCCGCTGTCCAGGGAGCCGACGCTGCCTCGTCGCTGGGGCTTCTCGTTGCCAACTGGAAGGAGACTCGGAATAAGACAAACGCTCTCACATATCAAAATTTGAGTCTGAGAACTCACATTGCTCGTGCATGTCCAGGAGACTGTTGCTGAGCGCACTGCGCTTCAGCTGCTGCGTGGAGTCGGCCGAGTTGCCAGCTGCCTGCTCGCCGGCTGCCTGGGAGCCGCCGCCGGGCTGGGAGCCATAGGGACAGGGACACACCTCCACATCGGCCACGCCACTATCGCGGTTCTCTGCGTTCCCCGGGGCCCGGTTGCGCGCCGACTTCTGGCGCTCCAGCTCTGCCTCGATGCGCAGCGATTCCATTTCGTCCATCTCGCTGATGGACTCCTTGAGATCCTCGGCAAACTTGCAGCGGTCGTGCTCGTTGCGGGCATTGAAGGTGATCAGGATCTTACCGTCGACCTTCTGCGACAGCTGGATGCAGAACGGATAGTTGGGCATGTCCAGCAGGGTCACCACCGTGCCGCAGAGCGGGAAGCTGTTGCGGAACGTGTACGTCACGGAGGTCTTCTTCTTGCTGAATATCTTGGTGATGACCAGCAGGTCGTTGAAGAGGAACACCTCGCGCTGGTGGACGCCCGGCCGCTCCTTCTTGTTCACGTCGGGTATCTCGTACAGGCGGCAATAGCAGACCAGCCGCCGGTGGGGCAGCGCCAGATTCGGCTTCTTGCCGACAATGGTGGCCTGCACCTTCATCACCTGGGTGACGTGGTCGCTGCCCGGCTTGAACTCGTCCGACTTGACGCGCTCATAGATGCCGCTCAGCATGTCCTTGTCAATGTCGTGGCAATCGTCGATGCCTCGCAGATTCTTGATGAAGTCCTCGACGCGCATGCGCCTTTCCGGCTTCAGATTGGGCGTGTGCAGATCCGTATTGAGCATAATGATGGCAAATGCCAGCACAAAGATCTGTAAACAAATATAAATCGGATTAGTAGGCGAACCTCCAAGGAGGGGAGGGGAGGGGAGACTCTACCGTATCGGATGATCTTAGGCGCCCCACAATGTCCGCATTGCACTCGCAGTAGCGCTGCGAGAAGATCTCCATCAGCCGCTCAATCTTCTGCGCCTCCCCGGGCATCCGGAAGTAGGCCTGGAACTTGCGCAGGGCCACGTCCACCTGGCGGCCGGACAGGTCCAGCTCCATGGCGAAGCAGCTGAGCACGGCCATGTTGAACTGGTTCTGCAGATTGCCCAGATACTCGCCGATCATCTGGCGGGAGAGGCCCTTGCGCGTGATCAGGAAACGAGCCACGCCCTGTGGCGTGTTCTCGAGGAAGCCCCTGCGGATGAGATAGGTGATGCCCTTCTCCGGCTTCTTGTTGAACAGATTGAGGCCCACGCGGTACTGCCGCTTGCGTATGGTCTCCGACATCTTGTAGTTCTGGGCCACGCCCGCGGCGGAGGCCGCTGCCTGCAGCTGCTGCTGCTCGTGCTGCTGCTGTTCGTGCTGCTCGTACTGCGCGGCGCTGGTGTGCGACGAGACGGCATGATCGTCCGTCGGCGGTACTCCGCCCGCCGCTGTGGCCGCTGCCACGGCCGCCTGCATCTGTGCGGCATAAGCTCCGGGCCCAGCAGCAGCTATGGCTGCTCCGGAGACCACAACGGCTCCACCTCCACCTCCGCTGGGCACCGAGACCGATACCGAGTCGGCCGAGTGCGTGGAGAACTGCTGGGAGCTGTTCAGGGCCGTGCCACGCTTCCACGTGTGGGGGGAGTTGCTGCGGTCCGATCCGAGGTCGCTGTTCATGTTCCGCTCCGCCGAGGTGACGCTCGAGTCTGAGCCGGAACTCTGGACGGAGGTCAGGCTGCCGTTCTCCGCCGTCTTGCAGAGCCCGTTGGTCCGCAGCAGCGACGGGGGCGGCGGTGTCTGGCGCTGCAGCAGCAGCAGCTGGCTCTGCTGCTGTGCCGTGATCGAAGAGGTGCGCTTGGGCACCTCCGGCGGAACCTTCTTGCAGCTGCCGCTGCCACTGCCGCTGCCGCTGCCCGTGCTGCCGCTGCAGCTGGGAGTGGGCGTGGTGCTGCCGCCCTTGGGGCGCATGTAGATCTGTGCCGCCGAGTAGTAGGGCGTGTGGGGGCTGTGCCCGCTGGCGTTCACCCACGAGGCGTTCAGCGAGACGTCCGCGGAGCTGGCGTAGCTCAGGTCGTGCGGGGAGCCGTGGTAGCTGGTGTAGTAGACGGCTCCCTGGGCATTGTAGTAATGCGGCTCGGCCGCGTGCAGCAGATTCACATGCGGATGGGAGGCCATTCCGCCAGCGGTGGCTGTGGATCCCGAAATGGAAACGGGAGAGGCGCCTGCAAAAAGACAGAGGAGTTGGATTAAGCAAAGGATCCACAAGCAGGGGGAGAGAGTGATTCCTTACCCGATTGACTACGTGGTATGGGACTGCAGTCCAGCTGTCGTCGCTCCCGCATCGACAGAGAGCGCGACTTTTGATTGCCAGAATGCCCAGAGTGTGCAATGGAGGAGGGGATCTGGCGTTTAATAGAGCTCTTAGTCCAGCTGCCACCTGCCTCCTGTACTGCTTTCAATCTCCTCCGTAGATACGTATCTATGCTTTGTCACAGAGCTAACAACTATGCTATGCTATTGATTGTTGATTGATTGAGGCAAAACAAACAGAGATCTAAACTGGAATTTTTAACAGCAGAATTTCCGTCTTTAAACGGAAGGGACATCGCCAAAATATCACCAAAGGGTCGTATCTATTCTATTAATCTGTTCCCGATTCCCTTTCAAGACACTCAATGCCTCCAAACGAGACTTATATCTTTGGGTAATCCCATAAAGAAGAGGCTCCCCAATCGTGTCCATGGTTTTCCCTTTGAGAGAGGCAATACTTACGCTGACTGTGCCCGTCCGCGCTTGAGGACATCTCCGCCATTGCGGATCGAGTTCTTCTTGTGCATTCCCTGGTGCTGGTGCTGCTGCTGCTGGTGCTGCTGCATCTGCTGTAGCTGCTGCTGCTGTTGTGCCTGGGAACGGCTCAATGGCTGCTCTGGACGTCGTCGCCCAGTGCGTGGGCCAGAGGCAGCAGGCGTCTGTTTTTTTGTATGTATTGGCTGCTGCTGCTTCTGCTTCTGCTGATGTTGTTGTCCTCTTCGTCGCCCAGGAGAGGAGACTTTGAGTGGCGTCCATGCTGCCTGCTGCTGCTGTCCGCGCCAGGGATTGGCTGGCGTTTGAGCTTGCTGTTGCTGCTGCTGTCGGCGCCCTGGATGTGCTGGTGTTGTTCTTGCTGGTGGTGGCTGCTGCTCTGGCAATGGCTGCAGAAGCGAGCTGCGCTTGCGACGCAACTCCTGCATGGCCACTCGGTGGGACAGAAGGCCACACTCCAACACACACATACACGTATCGATGCACCGTATGCCGATGCTTCGTGTGGAGAGAGCCGGAAACAGCAAGGAACGAGAGAAGGCGCAAAGAGAGAGCGGGTAACGACCTCGTACCAGCGACAGTACGAGAGGGCACTCGAGCAGCCTCTACACGAACAGCAGCCAACACAAGATTCGTGCTCGAGTGCCCGTTCGGGAGCGAGTTCGAACTCGAACCACAGCCATGGCACAAACCCCGCTCGATCGGCCACAGCAGCGGTTCCAAATGCAATGCACACAGCCAATACCACAACCACAAATACAATGATGACATACATCAGCACACAAACAGCGACATCAAACACAAAAACGACAACTACAATTACGTCGGCAGCCAGACGATGCCTGTTAACAGCAATGTTAACAGGCGGACCCCCCCCACCACCGCCGCCAGAGGAACATCAGCAGCAGCAAACACATCAACAACAACAACAACATCAGCCAATAGCAACAAACACAGCCAATACCGATGATATCCCATCCACCTCTGCTGCAGCGGCCCGTTCGCCACTGAAGCGCGTCCGCGCCGAGGTGGATGACGATGACGATGATGACAGTGATGACTCGGATGCTGCAGCGACAGCACCAACCAACGACAATTATTCCCCCCCCCCATCATTCTGCCAGCTGTCCCCGACATTATGCCCATTCTGGACAAGCTGCAGAATGACCCGAGGGTGGGCAACAGTAGCTATCACACCAAGCTCATCAGCCGCAATGGTGTCCGTATCCAGGCCCGCGACATGGCTACCAGGGATGCCATCATGGCAATCCTGAGCGATGGCGACGGCAACGAGGCGATGACTGGCCACTACACACACCAGCACAAGAGTGACCGTGGGCTACGGATCGTCGTGCGAGATCTACACCACTCCACAAGCACCCAACTAATAAAAAATCAGATGGCAGAATTGGGTTATTATGTTATATTTATTAGAGCCATTAAAGGGAGATCCGATGGACAGCCGCTCGACCAGTTCGAGTTGGAGATAGCCCCCAAGCCGGATGAAAGCCACCACGATGTCCTCCAATTAACCCAGCTGGGCAACCAGTTGGTGACCGTTGAGAGGCAGGCCAAGCCGGTGGACCCAGCCCAGTGCCACAGATGTCAGGCATTCGGGCACACCCGCACCTACTGCAGGCGTTCATTCGTCTGTATGAAGTGTGCGGGTGCCCACGCGTCCACGGCATGTGCCAAGCCAAGGGCAGACGCCCCTAAATGCGCCAATTGCCAGGGCGCCCACATCAGCGCCTACAAGGGATGTCCGGCATTCAAGGCAGCAAGGGGCCGCCTTCTGTCCCACCGAGTGGCCATGCAGGAGTTGCGTCGCAAGCGCAGCTCGCTTCTGCAGCCATTGCCAGAGCAGCAGCCACCACCAGCAAGAACAACACCAGCACATCCAGGGCGCCGACAGCAGCAGCAACAGCAAGCTCAAACGCCAGCCAATCCCTGGCGCGGACAGCAGCAGCAGGCAGCATGGACGCCACTCAATGTCTCCTCTCCTGGGCGACGAAGAGGACAACAACATCAGCAGAAGCAGAAGCAGCAGCAGCCAATACATACAAAAAAACAGACGCCTGCTGCCTCTGGCCCACGCACTGGGCGACGACGTCCAGAGCAGCCATTGAGCCGTTCCCAGGCACAACAGCAGCAGCAGCTACAGCAGATGCAGCAGCACCAGCAGCAGCAGCACCAGCACCAGGGAATGCACAAGAAGAACTCGATCCGCAATGGCGGAGATATCCTCAAGCGCGGACGGGCACAGTCAGCGTAAGTATTGCCTCTCTCAAAGGGAAAACCATGGACACGATTGGGGAGCCTCTTCTTTATGGGATTACCCAAAGATATAAGTCTCGTTTGGAGGCATTGAGTGTCTTGAAAGGGAATCGGGAACAGATTAATAGAATAGATACGACCCTTTGGTGATATTTTGGCGATGTCCCTTCCGTTTAAAGACGGAAATTCTGCTGTTAAAAATTCCAGTTTAGATCTCTGTTTGTTTTGCCTCAATCAATCAACAATCAATAGCATAGCATAGTTGTTAGCTCTGTGACAAAGCATAGATACGTATCTACGGAGGAGATTGAAAGCAGTACAGGAGGCAGGTGGCAGCTGGACTAAGAGCTCTATTAAACGCCAGATCCCCTCCTCCATTGCACACTCTGGGCATTCTGGCAATCAAAAGTCGCGCTCTCTGTCGATGCGGGAGCGACGACAGCTGGACTGCAGTCCCATACCACGTAGTCAATCGGGTAAGGAATCACTCTCTCCCCCTGCTTGTGGATCCTTTGCTTAATCCAACTCCTCTGTCTTTTTGCAGGCGCCTCTCCCGTTTCCATTTCGGGATCCACAGCCACCGCTGGCGGAATGGCCTCCCATCCGCATGTGAATCTGCTGCACGCGGCCGAGCCGCATTACTACAATGCCCAGGGAGCCGTCTACTACACCAGCTACCACGGCTCCCCGCACGACCTGAGCTACGCCAGCTCCGCGGACGTCTCGCTGAACGCCTCGTGGGTGAACGCCAGCGGGCACAGCCCCCACACGCCCTACTACTCGGCGGCACAGATCTACATGCGCCCCAAGGGCGGCAGCACCACGCCCACTCCCAGCTGCAGCGGCAGCACGGGCAGCGGCAGCGGCAGTGGCAGCGGCAGCTGCAAGAAGGTTCCGCCGGAGGTGCCCAAGCGCACCTCTTCGATCACGGCACAGCAGCAGAGCCAGCTGCTGCTGCTGCAGCGCCAGACACCGCCGCCCCCGTCGCTGCTGCGGACCAACGGGCTCTGCAAGACGGCGGAGAACGGCAGCCTGACCTCCGTCCAGAGTTCCGGCTCAGACTCGAGCGTCACCTCGGCGGAGCGGAACATGAACAGCGACCTCGGATCGGACCGCAGCAACTCCCCCCACACGTGGAAGCGTGGCACGGCCCTGAACAGCTCCCAGCAGTTCTCCACGCACTCGGCCGACTCGGTATCGGTCTCGGTGCCCAGCGGAGGTGGAGGTGGAGCCGTTGTGGTCTCCGGAGCAGCCATAGCTGCTGCTGGGCCCGGAGCTTATGCCGCACAGATGCAGGCGGCCGTGGCAGCGGCCACAGCGGCGGGCGGAGTACCGCCGACGGACGATCATGCCGTCTCGTCGCACACCAGCGCCGCGCAGTACGAGCAGCACGAACAGCAGCAGCACGAGCAGCAGCAGCTGCAGGCAGCGGCCTCCGCCGCGGGCGTGGCCCAGAACTACAAGATGTCGGAGACCATACGCAAGCGGCAGTACCGCGTGGGCCTCAATCTGTTCAACAAGAAGCCGGAGAAGGGCATCACCTATCTCATCCGCAGGGGCTTCCTCGAGAACACGCCACAGGGCGTGGCTCGTTTCCTGATCACGCGCAAGTTTCCTCTCCCGCCAGATGATCGGCGAGTATCTGGGCAATCTGCAGAACCAGTTCAACATGGCCGTGCTCAGCTGCTTCGCCATGGAGCTGGACCTGTCCGGCCGCCAGGTGGACGTGGCCCTGCGCAAGTTCCAGGCCTACTTCCGGATGCCCGGGGAGGCGCAGAAGATTGAGCGGCTGATGGAGATCTTCTCGCAGCGCTACTGCGAGTGCAATGCGGACATTGTGGGGCGCCTAAGATCATCCGATACGGTAGAGTCTCCCCTCCCCTCCCCTCCTTGGAGGTTCGCCTACTAATCCGATTTATATTTGTTTACAGATCTTTGTGCTGGCATTTGCCATCATTATGCTCAATACGGATCTGCACACGCCCAATCTGAAGCCGGAAAGGCGCATGCGCGTCGAGGACTTCATCAAGAATCTGCGAGGCATCGACGATTGCCACGACATTGACAAGGACATGCTGAGCGGCATCTATGAGCGCGTCAAGTCGGACGAGTTCAAGCCGGGCAGCGACCACGTCACCCAGGTGATGAAGGTGCAGGCCACCATTGTCGGCAAGAAGCCGAATCTGGCGCTGCCCCACCGGCGGCTGGTCTGCTATTGCCGCCTGTACGAGATACCCGACGTGAACAAGAAGGAGCGGCCGGGCGTCCACCAGCGCGAGGTGTTCCTCTTCAACGACCTGCTGGTCATCACCAAGATATTCAGCAAGAAGAAGACCTCCGTGACGTACACGTTCCGCAACAGCTTCCCGCTCTGCGGCACGGTGGTGACCCTGCTGGACATGCCCAACTATCCGTTCTGCATCCAGCTGTCGCAGAAGGTCGACGGTAAGATCCTGATCACCTTCAATGCCCGCAACGAGCACGACCGCTGCAAGTTTGCCGAGGATCTCAAGGAGTCCATCAGCGAGATGGACGAAATGGAATCGCTGCGCATCGAGGCAGAGCTGGAGCGCCAGAAGTCGGCGCGCAACCGGGCCCCGGGGAACGCAGAGAACCGCGATAGTGGCGTGGCCGATGTGGAGGTGTGTCCCTGTCCCTATGGCTCCCAGCCCGGCGGCGGCTCCCAGGCAGCCGGCGAGCAGGCAGCTGGCAACTCGGCCGACTCCACGCAGCAGCTGAAGCGCAGTGCGCTCAGCAACAGTCTCCTGGACATGCACGAGCAATGTGAGTTCTCAGACTCAAATTTTGATATGTGAGAGCGTTTGTCTTATTCCGAGTCTCCTTCCAGTTGGCAACGAGAAGCCCCAGCGACGAGGCAGCGTCGGCTCCCTGGACAGCGGCATGAGCATCTCCTTCCAGTCGACCACCACGTCCAGCGCCTCGCGGGAGAATGCGGCGGCCATTGCAGCTGCCGCCAATGCAGCGGCGGCTGCCAAGATGCGTTTCAACATGCCGCCAACGGCGGCGATTGCCACGCCCAACAATGTGTATGCAGCGCCCGGAATGCAGGCGTACACGCATGCCAACTTTGTGCAGCAGTCGCAGGCCGCCTACATGATGCAGCAGCAGCAAATGCTTCAGCAACAGGCACAAATGCAAGCCCAGGCGCAAGCCCAGGCCCAAGCGCAGGCTCAGGCGCAGGCGCTACAGCAGCAGGGAGGCGGAGGAGCAGGAGTAGGAGGAGGAGCCGTGGTCACGGGTCGAATCCCTGGAAGGGAGAGGAAGGCCTCACGCTCCGATGAGAACGCACGGTCGACGGAGGTCTAAGTCATCTACTCATCTACGTATTGTACATTTCCGTTGTTCAGCAAAGCGATAAATATTAAATCTATATAGCATATAGAGTCAAATATCTGTATAATCCGAATCGAAACGAACCGAAAGCCATTTTTTCTGCAACACCTAACAAACAAACATACACACACACCACACACACAGCTTACGAGTATATAGTGAATTTTGAATGTTCCTTCGTTCTCTGCTAATATTAATTGATGTACATAAATTAAACAATTGTCTGTTTCCCGCACTATCTACTTGCTAAAATAAGTTTCTAAAACTAATTGTATATATATACATTCAGCATACACGCATACACGTACGATATACATATACATGTAGCCCCTACGATCTACGATAGCTATTCTCAATATATATATACAAACACGTACACACATATATATAGATATATATATATATATATGTATATATACAAACAAATTGTATAACACTTGACTTCCTCCAAGAACTTGAAACACCAATTTACCCAAGGCAACCTCTAAGCGACATAAAGCAGCACCAGCAGCAGCAGCACCAGCACCAGGGAATGCACAAGAAGAACTCGATCCGCAATGGCGGAGATGTCCTCAAGCGCGGACGGGCACAGTCAGCGTAAGTATTGCCTCTCTCAAAGGGAAAACCATGGACACGATTGGGGAGCCTCTTCTTTATGGGATTACCCAAAGATATAAGTCTCGTTTGGAGGCATTGAGTGTCTTGAAAGGGAATCGGGAACAGATTAATAGAATAGATACGACCCTTTGGTGATATTTTGGCGATGTCCCTTCCGTTTAAAGACGGAAATTCTGCTGTTAAAAATTCCAGTTTAGATCTCTGTTTGTTTTGCCTCAATCAATGAACAATCAATAGCATAGCATAGTTGTTAGCTCTGTGACAAAGCATAGATACGTATCTACGGAGGAGATTGAAAGCAGTACAGGAGGCAGGTGGCAGCTGGACTAAGAGCTCTATTAAACGCCAGATCCCCTCCTCCATTGCACACTCTGGGCATTCTGGCAATCAAAAGTCGCGCTCTCTGTCGATGCGGGAGCGACGACAGCTGGACTGCAGTCCCATACCACGTAGTCAATCGGGTAAGGAATCACTCTCTCCCCCTGCTTGTGGATCCTTTGCTTAATCCAACTCCTCTGTCTTTTTGCAGGCGCCTCTCCCGTTTCCATTTCGGGATCCACAGCCACCGCTGGCGGAATGGCCTCCCATCCGCATGTGAATCTGCTGCACGCGGCCGAGCCGCATTACTACAATGCCCAGGGAGCCGTCTACTACACCAGCTACCACGGCTCCCCGCACGACCTGAGCTACGCCAGCTCCGCGGACGTCTCGCTGAACGCCTCGTGGGTGAACGCCAGCGGGCACAGCCCCCACACGCCCTACTACTCGGCGGCACAGATCTACATGCGCCCCAAGGGCGGCAGCACCACGCCCACTCCCAGCTGCAGCGGCAGCACGGGCAGCGGCAGCGGCAGTGGCAGCGGCAGCTGCAAGAAGGTTCCGCCGGAGGTGCCCAAGCGCACCTCTTCGATCACGGCACAGCAGCAGAGCCAGCTGCTGCTGCTGCAGCGCCAGACACCGCCGCCCCCGTCGCTGCTGCGGACCAACGGGCTCTGCAAGACGGCGGAGAACGGCAGCTTGACCTCCGTCCAGAGTTCCGGCTCAGACTCGAGCGTCACCTCGGCGGAGCGGAACATGAACAGCGACCTCGGATCGGACCGCAGCAACTCCCCCCACACGTGGAAGCGTGGCACGGCCCTGAACAGCTCCCAGCAGTTCTCCACGCACTCGGCCGACTCGGTATCGGTCTCGGTGCCCAGCGGAGGTGGAGGTGGAGCCGTTGTGGTCTCCGGAGCAGCCATAGCTGCTGCTGGGCCCGGAGCTTATGCCGCACAGATGCAGGCGGCCGTGGCAGCGGCCACAGCGGCGGGCGGAGTACCGCCGACGGACGATCATGCCGTCTCGTCGCACACCAGCGCCGCGCAGTACGAGCAGCACGAACAGCAGCAGCACGAGCAGCAGCAGCTGCAGGCAGCGGCCTCCGCCGCGGGCGTGGCCCAGAACTACAAGATGTCGGAGACCATACGCAAGCGGCAGTACCGCGTGGGCCTCAATCTGTTCAACAAGAAGCCGGAGAAGGGCATCACCTATCTCATCCGCAGGGGCTTCCTCGAGAACACGCCACAGGGCGTGGCTCGTTTCCTGATCACGCGCAAGGGCCTCTCCCGCCAGATGATCGGCGAGTATCTGGGCAATCTGCAGAACCAGTTCAACATGGCCGTGCTCAGCTGCTTCGCCATGGAGCTGGACCTGTCCGGCCGCCAGGTGGACGTGGCCCTGCGCAAGTTCCAGGCCTACTTCCGGATGCCCGGGGAGGCGCAGAAGATTGAGCGGCTGATGGAGATCTTCTCGCAGCGCTACTGCGAGTGCAATGCGGACATTGTGGGGCGCCTAAGATCATCCGATACGGTAGAGTCTCCCCTCCCCTCCCCTCCTTGGAGGTTCGCCTACTAATCCGATTTATATTTGTTTACAGATCTTTGTGCTGGCATTTGCCATCATTATGCTCAATACGGATCTGCACACGCCCAATCTGAAGCCGGAAAGGCGCATGCGCGTCGAGGACTTCATCAAGAATCTGCGAGGCATCGACGATTGCCACGACATTGACAAGGACATGCTGAGCGGCATCTATGAGCGCGTCAAGTCGGACGAGTTCAAGCCGGGCAGCGACCACGTCACCCAGGTGATGAAGGTGCAGGCCACCATTGTCGGCAAGAAGCCGAATCTGGCGCTGCCCCACCGGCGGCTGGTCTGCTATTGCCGCCTGTACGAGATACCCGACGTGAACAAGAAGGAGCAGCCGGGCGTCCACCAGCGCGAGGTGTTCCTCTTCAACGACCTGCTGGTCATCACCAAGATATTCAGCAAGAAGAAGACCTCCGTGACGTACACGTTCCGCAACAGCTTCCCGCTCTGCGGCACGGTGGTGACCCTGCTGGACATGCCCAACTATCCGTTCTGCATCCAGCTGTCGCAGAAGGTCGACGGTAAGATCCTGATCACCTTCAATGCCCGCAACGAGCACGACCGCTGCAAGTTTGCCGAGGATCTCAAGGAGTCCATCAGCGAGATGGACGAAATGGAATCGCTGCGCATCGAGGCAGAGCTGGAGCGCCAGAAGTCGGCGCGCAACCGGGCCCCGGGGAACGCAGAGAACCGCGATAGTGGCGTGGCCGATGTGGAGGTGTGTCCCTGTCCCTATGGCTCCCAGCCCGGCGGCGGCTCCCAGGCAGCCGGCGAGCAGGCAGCTGGCAACTCGGCCGACTCCACGCAGCAGCTGAAGCGCAGTGCGCTCAGCAACAGTCTCCTGGACATGCACGAGCAATCTGAGTTCTCAGACTCAAATTTTGATATGTGAGAGCGTTTGTCTTATTCCGAGTCTCCTTCCAGTTGGCAACGAGAAGCCCCAGCGACGAGGCAGCGTCGGCTCCCTGGACAGCGGCATGAGCATCTCCTTCCAGTCGACCACCACGTCCAGCGCCTCGCGGGAGAATGCGGCGGCCATTGCAGCTGCCGCCAATGCAGCGGCGGCTGCCAAGATGCGTTTCAACATGCCGCCAACGGCGGCGATTGCCACGCCCAACAATGTGTATGCAGCGCCCGGAATGCAGGCGTACACGCATGCCAACTTTGTGCAGCAGTCGCAGGCCGCCTACATGATGCAGCAGCAGCAAATGCTTCAGCAACAGGCACAAATGCAAGCCCAGGCGCAAGCCCAGGCCCAAGCGCAGGCTCAGGCGCAGGCGCTACAGCAGCAGGGAGGCGGAGGAGCAGGAGTAGGAGGAGGAGCCGTGGTCACGGGTCGAATCCCTGGAAGGGAGAGGAAGGCCTCACGCTCCGATGAGAACGCACGGTCGACGGAGGTCTAAGTCATCTACTCATCTACGTATTGTACATTTCCGTTGTTCAGCAAAGCGATAAATATTAAATCTATATAGCATATAGAGTCAAATATCTGTATAATCCGAATCGAAACGAACCGAAAGCCTTTTTTTCTGCAACACCTAACAAACAAACATACACACACACCACACACACAGCTTACGAGTATATAGTGAATTTTGAATGTTCCTTCGTTCTCTGCTAATATTAATTGATGTACATAAATTAAACAATTGTCTGTTTCCCGCACTATCTACTTGCTAAAATAAGTTTCTAAAACTAATTGTATATATATACATTCAGCATACACGCATACACGTACGATATACATATACATGTAGCCCCTACGATCTACGATAGCTATTCTCAATATATATATACAAACACGTACACACATATATATAGATATATATATATATATGTATATATACAAACAAATTGTATAACACTTGACTTCCTCCAAGAACTTGAAACACCAATTTACCCAAGGCAACCTCTAAGCGACATAACGCCCCCCCCCCCCCCCACACACACATTTTTATCTAATCTTCTCTACCAATTAATTACAAATGCGATCTATGAATGTACGATTACTAGTTCTATTAGCACATACTAACATCCCGCCCCGTTGAGTGCGCGGATGATAGTTTTTTTGCCCCTGCTCCAGCCAATGCTCCACTAGCTCTACCTCACTCACCTGCAAATGCAACTAGTAGCTGCGGCACAGGAACCCACAGCAGCAGCAGCGGCGGCGGCGTTGGGCTGCTCCAGCTGCCCGCCCTGAGTATGCCCAATGCCAGACAAACTCGGATGCTGCAGCGACAGCACCAACCAACGACAATTATTCCCCCCCCCCCCATCATTCTGCCAGCTGTCCCCGACATTATGCCCATTCTGGACAAGCTGCAGAATGACCCGAGGGTGGGCAACAGTAGCTATCACACCAAGCTCATCAGCCGCAATGGTGTCCGTATCCAGGCCCGCGACATGGCTACCAGGGATGCCATCATGGCAATCCTGGGCGATGGCGACGGCAACGAGGCGATGACTGGCCACTACACACACCAGCACAAGAGTGACCGTGGGCTACGGATCGTCGTGCGAGATCTACACCACTCCACAAGCACCCAACTAATAAAAAATCAGATGGCCGAATTGGGTTATTATGTTATATTTATTAGAGCCATTAAAGGGAGATCCGATGGACAGCCGCTCGACCAGTTCGAGTTGGAGATAGCCCCCAAGCCGGATGAAAGCCACCACGATGTCCTCCAATTAACCCAGCTGGGCAACCAGTTGGTGACCGTTGAGAGGCAGGCCAAGCCGGTGGACCCAGCCCAGTGCCACAGATGTCAGGCATTCGGGCACACCCGCACCTACTGCAGGCGTTCATTCGTCTGTATGAAGTGTGCGGGTGCCCACGCGTCCACGGCATGTGCCAAGCCAAGGGCAGACGCCCCTAAATGCGCCAATTGCCAGGGCGCCCACATCAGCGCCTACAAGGGATGTCCGGCATTCAAGGCAGCAAGGGGCCGCCTTCTGTCCCACCGAGTGGCCATGCAGGAGTTGCGTCGCAAGCGCAGCTCGCTTCTGCAGCCATTGCCAGAGCAGCAGCCACCACCAGCAAGAACAACACCAGCACATCCAGGGCGCCGACAGCAGCAGCAACAGCAAGCTCAAACGCCAGCCAATCCCTGGCGCGGACAGCAGCAGCAGGCAGCATGGACGCCACTCAATGTCTCCTCTCCTGGGCGACGAACACACACATACACGTATCGATGCACCGTATGCCGATGCTTCGTGTGGAGAGAGCCGGAAACAGCAAGGAACGAGAGAAGGCGCAAAGAGAGAGCGGGTAACGACCTCGTACCAGCGACAGTACGAGAGGGCACTCGAGCAGCCTCTACACGAACAGCAGCCAACACAAGATTCGTGCTCGAGTGCCCGTTCGGGAGCGAGTTCGAACTCGAACCACAGCCATGGCACAAACCCCGCTCGATCGGCCACAGCAGCGGTTCCAAATGCAATGCACACAGCCAATACCACAACCACAAATACAATGATGACATACATCAGCACACAAACAGCGACATCAAACACAAAAACGACAACTACAATTACGTCGGCAGCCAGACGATGCCTGTTAACAGCAATGTTAACAGGCGGACCCCCCCCCACCACCGCCGCCAGAGGAACATCAGCAGCAGCAAACACATCAACAACAACAACAACATCAGCCAATAGCAACAAACACAGCCAATACCGATGATATCCCATCCACCTCTGCTGCAGCGGCCCGTTCGCCACTGAAGCGCGTCCGCGCCGAGGTGGATGACGATGATGACAGTGATGACTCGGATGCTGCAGCGACAGCACCAACCAACGACAATTATTCCCCCCCCCATCATTCTGCCAGCTGTCCCCGACATTATGCCCATTCAGGACAAGCTGCAGAATGACCCGAGGGTGGGCAACAGTAGCTATCACACCAAGCTCATCAGCCGCAATGGTGTCCGTATCCAGGCCCGCGACATGGCTACCAGGGATGCCATCATGGCAATCCTGGGCGATGGCGACGGCAACGAGGCGATGACTGGCCACTACACACACCAGCACAAGAGTGACCGTGGGCTACGGATCGTCGTGCGAGATCTACACCACTCCACAAGCACCCAACTAATAAAAAATCAGATGGCCGAATTGGGTTATTATGTTATATTTATTAGAGCCATTAAAGGGAGATCCGATGGACAGCCGCTCGACCAGTTCGAGTTGGAGATAGCCCCCAAGCCGGATGAAAGCCACCACGATGTCCTCCAATTAACCCAGCTGGGCAACCAGTTGGTGACCGTTGAGAGGCAGGCCAAGCCGGTGGACCCAGCCCAGTGCCACAGATGTCAGGCATTCGGGCACACCCGCACCTACTGCAGGCGTTCATTCGTCTGTATGAAGTGTGCGGGTGCCCACGCGTCCACGGCATGTGCCAAGCCAAGGGCAGACGCCCCTAAATGCGCCAATTGCCAGGGCGCCCACATCAGCGCCTACAAGGGATGTCCGGCATTCAAGGCAGCAAGGGGCCGCCTTCTGTCCCACCGAGTGGCCATGCAGGAGTTGCGTCGCAAGCGCAGCTCGCTTCTGCAGCCATTGCCAGAGCAGCAGCCACCACCAGCAAGAACAACACCAGCACATCCAGGGCGCCGACAGCAGCAGCAACAGCAAACTCAAACGCCAGCCAATCCCTGGCGCGGACAGCAGCAGCAGGCAGCATGGACGCCACTCAATGTCTCCTCTCCTGGGCGACGAACACACACATACACGTATCGATGCACCGTATGCCGATGCTTCGTGTGGAGAGAGCCGGAAACAGCAAGGAACGAGAGAAGGCGCAAAGAGAGAGCGGGTAACGACCTCGTACCAGCGACAGTACGAGAGGGCACTCGAGCAGCCTCTACACGAACAGCAGCCAACACAAGATTCGTGCTCGAGTGCCCGTTCGGGAGCGAGTTCGAACTCGAACCACAGCCATGGCACAAACCCCGCTCGATCGGCCACAGCAGCGGTTCCAAATGCAATGCACACAGCCAATACCACAACCACAAATACAATGATGACATACATCAGCACACAAACAGCGACATCAAACACAAAAACGACAACTACAATTACGTCGGCAGCCAGACGATGCCTGTTAACAGCAATGTTAACAGGCGGACCCCCCCCACCACCGCCGCCAGAGGAACATCAGCAGCAGCAAACACATCAACAACAACAACATCAGCCAATAGCAACAAACACAGCCAATACCGATGATATCCCATCCACCTCTGCTGCAGCGGCCCGTTCGCCACTGAAGCGCGTCCGCGCCGAGGTGGATGACGATGACGATGATGACAGTGATGACTCGGATGCTGCAGCGACAGCACCAACCAACGACAATTATTCCCCCCCCCATCATTCTGCCAGCTGTCCCCGACATTATGCCCATTCAGGACAAGCTGCAGAATGACCCGAGGGTGGGCAACAGTAGCTATCACACCAAGCTCATCAGCCGCAATGGTGTCCGTATCCAGGCCCGCGACATGGCTACCAGGGATGCCATCATGGCAATCCTGGGCGATGGCGACGGCAACGAGGCGATGACTGGCCACTACACACACCAGCACAAGAGTGACCGTGGGCTACGGATCGTCGTGCGAGATCTACACCACTCCACAAGCACCCAACTAATAAAAAATCAGATGGCCGAATTGGGTTATTATGTTATATTTATTAGAGCCATTAAAGGGAGATCCGATGGACAGCCGCTCGACCAGTTCGAGTTGGAGATAGCCCCCAAGCCGGATGAAAGCCACCACGATGTCCTCCAATTAACCCAGCTGGGCAACCAGTTGGTGACCGTTGAGAGCACAGCCACCGCTGGCGGAATGGCCTCCCATCCGCATGTGAATCTGCTGCACGCGGCCGAGCCGCATTACTACAATGCCCAGGGAGCCGTCTACTACACCAGCTACCACGGCTCCCCGCACGACCTGAGCTACGCCAGCTCCGCGGACGTCTCGCTGAACGCCTCGTGGGTGAACGCCAGCGGGCACAGCCCCCACACGCCCTACTACTCGGCGGCACAGATCTACATGCGCCCCAAGGGCGGCAGCACCACGCCCACTCCCAGCTGCAGCGGCAGCACGGGCAGCGGCAGCGGCAGTGGCAGCGGCAGCTGCAAGAAGGTTCCGCCGGAGGTGCCCAAGCGCACCTCTTCGATCACGGCACAGCAGCAGAGCCAGCTGCTGCTGCTGCAGCGCCAGACACCGCCGCCCCCGTCGCTGCTGCGGACCAACGGGCTCTGCAAGACGGCGGAGAACGGCAGCCTGACCTCCGTCCAGAGTTCCGGCTCAGACTCGAGCGTCACCTCGGCGGAGCGGAACATGAACAGCGACCTCGGATCGGACCGCAGCAACTCCCCCCACACGTGGAAGCGTGGCACGGCCCTGAACAGCTCCCAGCAGTTCTCCACGCACTCGGCCGACTCGGTATCGGTCTCGGTGCCCAGCGGAGGTGGAGGTGGAGCCGTTGTGGTCTCCGGAGCAGCCATAGCTGCTGCTGGGCCCGGAGCTTATGCCGCACAGATGCAGGCGGCCGTGGCAGCGGCCACAGCGGCGGGCGGAGTACCGCCGACGGACGATCATGCCGTCTCGTCGCACACCAGCGCCGCGCAGTACGAGCAGCACGAACAGCAGCAGCACGAGCAGCAGCAGCTGCAGGCAGCGGCCTCCGCCGCGGGCGTGGCCCAGAACTACAAGATGTCGGAGACCATACGCAAGCGGCAGTACCGCGTGGGCCTCAATCTGTTCAACAAGAAGCCGGAGAAGGGCATCACCTATCTCATCCGCAGGGGCTTCCTCGAGAACACGCCACAGGGCGTGGCTCGTTTCCTGATCACGCGCAAGGGCCTCTCCCGCCAGATGATCGGCGAGTATCTGGGCAATCTGCAGAACCAGTTCAACATGGCCGTGCTCAGCTGCTTCGCCATGGAGCTGGACCTGTCCGGCCGCCAGGTGGACGTGGCCCTGCGCAAGTTCCAGGCCTACTTCCGGATGCCCGGGGAGGCGCAGAAGATTGAGCGGCTGATGGAGATCTTCTCGCAGCGCTACTGCGAGTGCAATGCGGACATTGTGGGGCGCCTAAGATCATCCGATACGGTAGAGTCTCCCCTCCCCTCCCCTCCTTGGAGGTTCGCCTACTAATCCGATTTATATTTGTTTACAGATCTTTGTGCTGGCATTTGCCATCATTATGCTCAATACGGATCTGCACACGCCCAATCTGAAGCCGGAAAGGCGCATGCGCGTCGAGGACTTCATCAAGAATCTGCGAGGCATCGACGATTGCCACGACATTGACAAGGACATGCTGAGCGGCATCTATGAGCGCGTCAAGTCGGACGAGTTCAAGCCGGGCAGCGACCACGTCACCCAGGTGATGAAGGTGCAGGCCACCATTGTCGGCAAGAAGCCGAATCTGGCGCTGCCCCACCGGCGGCTGGTCTGCTATTGCCGCCTGTACGAGATACCCGACGTGAACAAGAAGGAGCGGCCGGGCGTCCACCAGCGCGAGGTGTTCCTCTTCAACGACCTGCTGGTCATCACCAAGATATTCAGCAAGAAGAAGACCTCCGTGACGTACACGTTCCGCAACAGCTTCCCGCTCTGCGGCACGGTGGTGACCCTGCTGGACATGCCCAACTATCCGTTCTGCATCCAGCTGTCGCAGAAGGTCGACGGTAAGATCCTGATCACCTTCAATGCCCGCAACGAGCACGACCGCTGCAAGTTTGCCGAGGATCTCAAGGAGTCCATCAGCGAGATGGACGAAATGGAATCGCTGCGCATCGAGGCAGAGCTGGAGCGCCAGAAGTCGGCGCGCAACCGGGCCCCGGGGAACGCAGAGAACCGCGATAGTGGCGTGGCCGATGTGGAGGTGTGTCCCTGTCCCTATGGCTCCCAGCCCGGCGGCGGCTCCCAGGCAGCCGGCGAGCAGGCAGCTGGCAACTCGGCCGACTCCACGCAGCAGCTGAAGCGCAGTGCGCTCAGCAACAGTCTCCTGGACATGCACGAGCAATGTGAGTTCTCAGACTCAAATTTTGATATGTGAGAGCGTTTGTCTTATTCCGAGTCTCCTTCCAGTTGGCAACGAGAAGCCCCAGCGACGAGGCAGCGTCGGCTCCCTGGACAGCGGCATGAGCATCTCCTTCCAGTCGACCACCACGTCCAGCGCCTCGCGGGAGAATGCGGCGGCCATTGCAGCTGCCGCCAATGCAGCGGCGGCTGCCAAGATGCGTTTCAACATGCCGCCAACGGCGGCGATTGCCACGCCCAACAATGTGTATGCAGCGCCCGGAATGCAGGCGTACACGCATGCCAACTTTGTGCAGCAGTCGCAGGCCGCCTACATGATGCAGCAGCAGCAAATGCTTCAGCAACAGGCACAAATGCAAGCCCAGGCGCAAGCCCAGGCCCAAGCGCAGGCTCAGGCGCAGGCGCTACAGCAGCAGGGAGGCGGAGGAGCAGGAGTAGGAGGAGGAGCCGTGGTCACGGGTCGAATCCCTGGAAGGGAGAGGAAGGCCTCACGCTCCGATGAGAACGCACGGTCGACGGAGGTCTAAGTCATCTACTCATCTACGTATTGTACATTTCCGTTGTTCAGCAAAGCGATAAATATTAAATCTATATAGCATATAGAGTCAAATATCTGTATAATCCGAATCGAAACGAACCGAAAGCCATTTTTTCTGCAACACCTAACAAACAAACATACACACACACCACACACACAGCTTACGAGTATATAGTGAATTTTGAATGTTCCTTCGTTCTCTGCTAATATTAATTGATGTACATAAATTAAACAATTGTCTGTTTCCCGCACTATCTACTTGCTAAAATAAGTTTCTAAAACTAATTGTATATATATACATTCAGCATACACGCATACACGTACGATATACATATACATGTAGCCCCTACGATCTACGATAGCTATTCTCAATATATATATACAAACACGTACACACATATATATAGATATATATATATATATGTATATATACAAACAAATTGTATAACACTTGACTTCCTCCAAGAACTTGAAACACCAATTTACCCAAGGCAACCTCTAAGCGACATAACGCCCCCCCCCCCCACACACACATTTTTATCTAATCTTCTCTACCAATTAATTACAAATGCGATCTATGAATGTACGATTACTAGTTCTATTAGCACATACTAACATCCCGCCCCGTTGAGTGCGCGGATGATAGTTTTTTTGCCCCTGCTCCAGCCAATGCTCCACTAGCTCTACCTCACTGACCTGCAAATGCAACTAGTAGCTGCGGCACAGGAACCCACAGCAGCAGCAGCGGCGGCGGCGTTGGGCTGCTCCAGCTGCCCGCCCTGAGTATGCCCAATGCCAGACAAACTCGGATGCTGCAGCGACAGCACCAACCAACGACAATTATTCCCCCCCCCCATCATTCTGCCAGCTGTCCCCGACATTATGCCCATTCAGGACAAGCTGCAGAATGACCCGAGGGTGGGCAACAGTAGCTATCACACCAAGCTCATCAGCCGCAATGGTGTCCGTATCCAGGCCCGCGACATGGCTACCAGGGATGCCATCATGGCAATCCTGGGCGATGGCGACGGCAACGAGGCGATGACTGGCCACTACACACACCAGCACAAGAGTGACCGTGGGCTACGGATCGTCGTGCGAGATCTACACCACTCCACAAGCACCCAACTAATAAAAAATCAGATGGCCGAATTGGGTTATTATGTTATATTTATTAGAGCCATTAAAGGGAGATCCGATGGACAGCCGCTCGACCAGTTCGAGTTGGAGATAGCCCCCAAGCCGGATGAAAGCCACCACGATGTCCTCCAATTAACCCAGCTGGGCAACCAGTTGGTGACCGTTGAGAGGCAGGCCAAGCCGGTGGACCCAGCCCAGTGCCACAGATGTCAGGCATTCGGGCACACCCGCACCTACTGCAGGCGTTCATTCGTCTGTATGAAGTGTGCGGGTGCCCACGCGTCCACGGCATGTGCCAAGCCAAGGGCAGACGCCCCTAAATGCGCCAATTGCCAGGGCGCCCACATCAGCGCCTACAAGGGATGTCCGGCATTCAAGGCAGCAAGGGGCCGCCTTCTGTCCCACCGAGTGGCCATGCAGGAGTTGCGTCGCAAGCGCAGCTCGCTTCTGCAGCCATTGCCAGAGCAGCAGCCACCACCAGCAAGAACAACACCAGCACATCCAGGGCGCCGACAGCAGCAGCAACAGCAAGCTCAAACGCCAGCCAATCCCTGGCGCGGACAGCAGCAGCAGGCAGCATGGACGCCACTCAATGTCTCCTCTCCTGGGCGACGAACACACACATACACGTATCGATGCACCGTATGCCGATGCTTCGTGTGGAGAGAGCCGGAAACAGCAAGGAACGAGAGAAGGCGCAAAGAGAGAGCGGGTAACGACCTCGTACCAGCGACAGTACGAGAGGGCACTCGAGCAGCCTCTACACGAACAGCAGCCAACACAAGATTCGTGCTCGAGTGCCCGTTCGGGAGCGAGTTCGAACTCGAACCACAGCCATGGCACAAACCCCGCTCGATCGGCCACAGCAGCGGTTCCAAATGCAATGCACACAGCCAATACCACAACCACAAATACAATGATGACATACATCAGCACACAAACAGCGACATCAAACACAAAAACGACAACTACAATTACGTCGGCAGCCAGACGATGCCTGTTAACAGCAATGTTAACAGGCGGACCCCCCCCACCACCGCCGCCAGAGGAACATCAGCAGCAGCAAACACATCAACAACAACAACAACATCAGCCAATAGCAACAAACACAGCCAATACCGATGATATCCCATCCACCTCTGCTGCAGCGGCCCGTTCGCCACTGAAGCGCGTCCGCGCCGAGGTGGATGACGATGACGATGATGACAGTGATGACTCGGATGCTGCAGCGACAGCACCAACCAACGACAATTATTCCCCCCCCCCCCATCATTCTGCCAGCTGTCCCCGACATTATGCCCATTCTGGACAAGCTGCAGAATGACCCGAGGGTGGGCAACAGTAGCTATCACACCAAGCTCATCAGCCGCAATGGTGTCCGTATCCAGGCCCGCGACATGGCTACCAGGGATGCCATCATGGCAATCCTGGGCGATGGCGACGGCAACGAGGCGATGACTGGCCACTACACACACCAGCACAAGAGTGACCGTGGGCTACGGATCGTCGTGCGAGATCTACACCACTCCACAAGCACCCAACTAATAAAAAATCAGATGGCCGAATTGGGTTATTATGTTATATTTATTAGAGCCATTAAAGGGAGATCCGATGGACAGCCGCTCGACCAGTTCGAGTTGGAGATAGCCCCCAAGCCGGATGAAAGCCACCACGATGTCCTCCAATTAACCCAGCTGGGCAACCAGTTGGTGACCGTTGAGAGGCAGGCCAAGCCGGTGGACCCAGCCCAGTGCCACAGATGTCAGGCATTCGGGCACACCCGCACCTACTGCAGGCGTTCATTCGTCTGTATGAAGTGTGCGGGTGCCCACGCGTCCACGGCATGTGCCAAGCCAAGGGCAGACGCCCCTAAATGCGCCAATTGCCAGGGCGCCCACATCAGCGCCTACAAGGGATGTCCGGCATTCAAGGCAGCAAGGGGCCGCCTTCTGTCCCACCGAGTGGCCATGCAGGAGTTGCGTCGCAAGCGCAGCTCGCTTCTGCAGCCATTGCCAGAGCAGCAGCCACCACCAGCAAGAACAACACCAGCACATCCAGGGCGCCGACAGCAGCAGCAACAGCAAGCTCAAACGCCAGCCAATCCCTGGCGCGGACAGCAGCAGCAGGCAGCATGGACGCCACTCAATGTCTCCTCTCCTGGGCGACGAAGAGGACAACAACATCAGCAGAAGCAGAAGCAGCAGCAGCCAATACATACAAAAAAACAGACGCCTGCTGCCTCTGGCCCACGCACTGGGCGACGACGTCCAGAGCAGCCATTGAGCCGTTCCCAGGCACAACAGCAGCAGCAGCTACAGCAGATGCAGCAGCACCAGCAGCAGCAGCACCAGCACCAGGGAATGCACAAGAAGAACTCGATCCGCAATGGCGGAGATGTCCTCAAGCGCGGACGGGCACAGTCAGCGTAAGTATTGCCTCTCTCAAAGGGAAAACCATGGACACGATTGGGGGAGCCTCTTCTTTATGGGATTACCCAAAGATATAAGTCTCGTTTGGAGGCATTGAGTGTCTTGAAAGGGAATCGGGAACAGATTAATAGAATAGATACGACCCTTTGGTGATATTTTGGCGATGTCCCTTCCGTTTAAAGACGGAAATTCTGCTGTTAAAAATTCCAGTTTAGATCTCTGTTTGTTTTGCCTCAATCAATCAACAATCAATAGCATAGATACGTATCTACGGAGGAGATTGAAAGCAGTACAGGAGGCAGGTGGCAGCTGGACTAAGAGCTCTATTAAACGCCAGATCCCCTCCTCCATTGCACACTCTGGGCATTCTGGCAATCAAAAGTCGCGCTCTCTGTCGATGCGGGAGCGACGACAGCTGGACTGCAGTCCACGTACCACGTAGTCAATCGGGTAAGGAATCACTCTCTCCCCCTGCTTGTGGATCCTTTGCTTAATCCAACTCCTCTGTCTTTTTGCAGGCGCCTCTCCCGTTTCCATTTCGGGATCCACAGCCACCGCTGGCGGAATGGCCTCCCATCCGCATGTGAATCTGCTGCACGCGGCCGAGCCGCATTACTACAATGCCCAGGGAGCCGTCTACTACACCAGCTACCACGGCTCCCCGCACGACCTGAGCTACGCCAGCTCCGCGGACGTCTCGCTGAACGCCTCGTGGGTGAACGCCAGCGGGCACAGCCCCCACACGCCCCTACTACTCGGCGGCACAGATCTACATGCGCCCCAAGGGCGGCAGCACCACGCCCACTCCCAGCTGCAGCGGCAGCACGGGCAGCGGCAGTGGCAGCGGCAGCTGCAAGAAGGTTCCGCCGGAGGTGCCCAAGCGCACCTCTTCGATCACGGCACAGCAGCAGAGCCAGCTGCTGCTGCTGCAGCGCCAGACACCGCCGCCCCCGTCGCTGCTGCGGACCAACGGGCTCTGCAAGACGGCGGAGAACGGCAGCCTGACCTCCGTCCAGAGTTCCGGCTCAGACTCGAGCGTCACCTCGGCGGAGCGGAACATGAACAGCGACCTCGGATCGGACCGCAGCAACTCCCCCCACACGTGGAAGCGTGGCACGGCCCTGAACAGCTCCCAGCAGTTCTCCACGCACTCGGCCGACTCGGGTATCGGTCTCGGTGCCCAGCGGAGGTGGAGGTGGAGCCGTTGTGGTCTCCGGAGCAGCCATAGCTGCTGCTGGGCCCGAGCTTATGCCGCACAGATGCAGGCGGGCCGTGGCAGCGGCCACAGCGGCGGGCGGAAGTACCGCCGACGGCTCGATAATTGCCGTCTCGTCGCACACCAGCGCCGCGCAGTACGAGGCAGCACGAACAGCAGCAGCACGAGCAGCAGCAGCTGCAGGCAGCGGCCTCCGCCGCGGGCGTTGGCCCAGAACTACAAGATGTCGGAGACCATACGCAAGCGGCAGTACCGCGTGGGCCTCATCTGTTCAACAAGAAGCCGGAAGAAGGGCACTCACCTATCTCATCCGCAGGGGCTCCTCGAGAACACGCCACAGGGCGTGGCTCGTTTCCTGATCCACGCGCAAGGGCCTCTCCCGCCAGATGATCGGCGAGTATCTGGGCAATCTGCAGAACCAGTTCAACATGGCCGTGCTCAGCTGCTTCGCCATGGAGCTGGACC